>NC_073390.1:9724633-9877133 GCF_028641065.1 Leucoraja erinaceus
AATTTTAATTCAGGCATTAAAGATGGAACATAGAATATAGCACAGTGTAGCACAGGGATGGGCCCATCAGCCCATAATACCCATGCTGAACCTGATGCCAAGTTAAACGAATCTCCACTGCCTGCACGTGATCCATAAGCATGCATTATCTGCATATCCATGTGCCTATCTAAAAGCCTTTTTAAAAAACACTATACAATACAATACAATACAATACAAATTTATTATCATTTGAGCCCCAGTGAGACTCAAACGAAATGTTGTTTCCACAGCCATACAAACAAAGACACTGTCTTACAGACATACACATAATTAAATTCACACAAACATCCATCACAGTGAAGCCACTGTGATGGAAGGCAAGTCTTTTCTCTCCCCTGTTCTCCGTGTCTCTCCCGATGTCCAAGCCCCAGGCGGGCGATGATGAGTCCCACGGCCATTTTAGGCCGCGCGGGGCGATTTACGGCCCCGCTCCCGGTCTGAAAGTCCAAGGTTGGAACCCCCACGGGCGATGGTGAGTCCCACGGCCATGAAGCCGTGCCGGGTGATGTACTGTCCCGGTCCGGGTTGTTCCAACCCCGTGACACCGGCTGGAGAAGTCGCGTTGCGGGAGCTCCGGGAAGCGGTCTCTCTCTCTCCTCCCAGACCCGCGAGCTCCCGATGTCACAGTCCACCGGACCTGCGGCTGCGTTGCTGGAGCCTCCGAGCCCCAGGAGTCGAGTCGCAGCAGCGAGTCACCGCCGCTCCCCACGCTCCGAGGCCGGCCAGCCCCACGATGGTGAGTCCGCAGATCCGCAGCTCCGCAGCTCCGCAGAGTCCGCAGCTCCGCAGCTCCGCAGCTCCGCAGTCTCCGGGACTGGAGCCCCCGGGTCGTTCAGGTTGGAGGCCGCTCCACGGTGCTAGGCCCCAACGACAGCCGAGACCCGACAGGGAAAAAAGTCGGGTCTCCCGGACAGGGAAGAGATTTAAACAGTTTCCCCCTCCCCCCCCCCCGCCCCCCACATTTACACATTTAAAAACACTATTAAAAAACACCAAGCACTACATTTAACTAGACAAAAAATAAAAAAAAGACAGACAGGCTGTAGGGGCCGCTGCAACGGGTGAGTCGCGCCGCCAACACAGCCAACGCTATCATACAGCATCTGCCTCGACCACCTCTAGCCTCTAGCAGCGCATCCCAGGCACACACCACTCTGTGTAAGAGACCTACCCCACGCATCTCTTTTAAACTTTGCCACTTTCACCTTAAAGCTCTGTCCTCTAGTCCTTGAGATTTCATCCCTGGGGAAACAAGTTCTGGCTGTTTACCCTATCTATGCCGAACAATTTTTGTTCACTTCTATCAGGTCTCCCCTTAGCCTCCAAAGTTCCGGAGAGGTTGTCCAATCTCTTAGGAGCAGGACATAGGAGCAGGATACAGGTCCAAGACATAGGAGCAGGATTTGGCCACTCGGCCCAACGAGTCTGCTCCACTATTCAGATCATGGCTGATCTACTTTTCCCTCTCAACCCCATTCTCCTGCCTTCTTCCCATAACATTTGCTGCCCTTACTACTCGCCTTTTAGGTAATACCCTCTAATCCAGGAAGCATTCTGGTAAATGAGGCACGAGGGATAAAAATAACAAAATGTCTTATCTGCATGGTCTTGCTGTTAAGTTTGCCAATTTGCCCTATTGTTGCATACGTTGGCCACTGTTTGACCAGTGTATCACTGGTATGTAGAAACTTTCACTTCTGGTGGACATCCAAGTAGCTAGTCTTTGTGTCGGGCAGTCACAGTGTGATTGATTGCACTCCTTCAAATAAGAATGTTTAAAATACAAAAACACAAGTCTGTTCCTCAGAGGACGCAAACAGCAATCCTTGCTCAACTGGAAAGGCTGCAGCAATTTCCCACTCACCGCAAGGCAGCTTCCTCAAAGCAGGCAGCCAATCCCTTGATTACCTTTGGCATTACATAAATTCATCTTCTCTCAGGAAATCTAACACAGTTGGGAGCATAGCCATAAGGCAGGAGCTTTTTCACCTCATTCAAGCTGTTGCAGCACATAGATTCTTTTTTACAGATTATTTTATACAGATAAAATAGCACATAGACAATGAGGGCGATGGCGGTTGAGGACGGTTCACGTGGGTGAGAGACAAAGGTAGGCCTGACGCAGGATACTTTGTTACTTTGTCAAAGCCCTTTAGGTGGTGACCATTTGCATACCTTGGGTATGCAAGCAAAGAATTTCACTGTGACTTGTCACTTGTGACAATAAATTATTCATTCATGCATTCATTCATTCATTTATTCATATTTCCATTACTCGGCAAGATCGTCAAAATTTCACAATCCATCATTATATATCCCAACACCATGAGATTCAAACCATTTCTCACGTCACTTCTTAACTTTCTCATCTCTGGGGGAAAGAAAGCCACAATTTACTACTTTTTCTCGCCTAACCACTACCTTTAGCTGCTCTTGGTAAATCAAGGAAAAGCAACAAGCAATCTGCTGGGAGGAAGTCAGTATGTCAAGCAGCATCTGTGGGTGGAAAGGAATAGTCGACGTTTCGGGTTGAAACTCTGCATCAAGACTGCAAATGGAGAGTGGATCAGGTTACAGAGAATGGGGAAGGATATGAGATAGAGGAACCACATCTCATGGTCCACCGATAACCTGTTCACACTAGTTCTATGTAGATATAAGGAACTGCAGATGCTGGTTTACAAAAAGGGGAACTAAGTGCTAGAGGAACTTAGCAAGTCAGGCAGCATCTCTGGAGAGAAACCACACTAGTTCTATGTTATCTCCTGTTCCTCGTCACCTACGGTATTTTTGTTCCCATCCACCCCTGTTTCCATCCACCTATCCTGTGTACCTTTCATTCACAGGTATTGCCACCCTCACCCCCCCCCCCCACCCCCCCCCCCCCCCCCCCCCCCCCCCCGGTTCTAGTTCCATCTACTGTTCACCTCTCTCTTAATGGTTCCTATTATTACCTTCCTTATTTACTAGATTCTAAAACTGGCAACTTTTCTGTTGCTGTTTATCTCCCTCCAGTAGCTGTGTCCACCTTCGCCCCAATCCTCCCCTGCGCTCACCTGACTCCATATCATATGCTCATCATCTTTCACCCCTCCTCAGTCCACCTCTCGTTTCTGTCTCACCGTCCCCCCCTCTCCTGTTAGTGTGGCTATCTCCCCCCTCCACTCTCAGTCCTTTTGCAGGGTTCTGACCCGTTCCTTGACCAGACCTTTCCGCCCACAGATTTGTTTGATTGTGTCCACTACAGTACAGGGGAAATCAGGGTTAAACCAAAGAAAACATCTCAGGTGAACCTGTGTGGCAAATCTGTACAGAGGACGACACGGTGGCGCAGCGATAGAGTTGCTGCCTTACAGCGCCAGAGTCCCGGGTTCGATCCTGACTACGGGTGCTGTCTGTACGGGGTTTGTACGTTCTCCCCATGACCTGCGAGGGTTTTCTCCAAGATCTTTGGTTTCCTCCCACACTCCAAAGACCTACAGGTTTGTAGGTAAATTGGCTTGGTACAGTATAAACGTAAAAAATTGTCCCTAGTGTGTGTAGGATAATGTTGGTGTGCAGGGATCGCTGGTCGGTGCGGACTCAGTGGGCCGAAGGGCCTGGTGCTGCGCTGTATCTCTAAACTAAAAACACTAAACATGACAGAGGAAACTGCGAGAACGATTGGCATCTTTGGAGGAAACAGGGTGGGAGGAAGGAACATCGAGGTGACTATGGGAGTTTGTGGGTTTGTAACGGATGTTGGCTGCTAACTTTTCCCAAGACATGGAGGCAGAGAAAACCAGAACGTGAAGGGATAAACCAGAGATGAGCTGTGTGGATGTGTGAGCATAGTGGAAGCCACAGCAAGAGAAAAACGTTTCCAATTCTCTACGAGTGCAGAAAGCAGTACTGATACAGATGTCCATGAGCTGAGCTGGTAAAATGATTCAGGGACGGGGTTTAAGTAAGGTTGAAAAGAGATGGTTCTGCATATACCTCTAACAATTGCATTAAACTTTAATTATTTGGCAATTATGATCTAAAATTGTTGCTGGAGGGCAATTGAAGCAACAAAAAACAGACAAGCCAAGTGGGGAAGCCTAACACTCAAGTGAGTGGTATTTCCATAGATTTACACCTTCTGCCACCCACAGAACAAATGGCTGTCTATTTTGTGACAATGGCGTTACATAAAAGGGCTGACTGGGGAGATGACATTTCCATGACTCTCGCTGCTACCAACACTGATCTCATGGGCTGCCGAGACACAGATGGCAACAGATTGTGCGGGAGCAGAGCAAGGCTCCTTTGGAATGAAAGGCCTCTGTCGTGAGCATCTGTCTCTATGTGTATGCAAGCAAAGAATTTCACTATGCCTAGTCACATTTGACAATACATAGTAAGATTAAACGAGCTTACCAGTTTGAAGTTTGATCTTTATTTTATGAGGAATAACATTCAGGGATTACGTGAAGAACCCGCCAGCACGCATGCGTGTCAACCTTCAAAGCAGCGGTGTGAAATCACAGACAACAGTTATTGAACTAAACATAGTAAGATAAGAGAAACTAGAATACCAGTTGATCTTTATGATAGAGGGTGGGCGTGGAGGGCTCGTAATCCTTCAACGTTACGCCTCATAAAATAAAGATCAAACTTCAAACTGGTAAGTTCTCATTTAATCTTACTATTTTACTTCGGAGTCACGTGAGTGACTACGTGAAGATTTTAAAGCTCTGTGATTTCATGCCGTGGAAACGAGTCCAGGCATCTTACACTGCATCAGTAGGCCAATGTTGAGTGAACATTAATAATGCATTCAGGCATGACATAGATATAGACATGTTGATGCTATTAATGAACAATAATGGCAATAGTAACCTCCCTCAACCGGGAGGAAGTATGAAACAGACCTAACATAGAGTTGGCAAATACCCCCGATCTGGCAATGGGTTTATTCTGAATATTTGGACAGATCGTTAGTTTGACCATCCTGCAGCCGCTAGGATGTTGTCCATAACCCTGCTGCTGAGGTGTTGCGGTCCTGGTGGAGTGAGACTCAAAATGTCAATGTTCACTAAGCCAGACCCATTTAACCCCCTGGAGAAGGTCTGTAGTGATTCCTTCTAACGAGGTTTTATGTAACTAACAATATTGCTAGTCAGAGTCAATAAGGCTCTTAGGGACCTTGGCATACTGGTGTAGATGTGTGATCACACACAACCCAAGGTCCATGGGATATGCAACATCTAGTTTGGTCTTATGGCCCTGTCTAATCTGCTTGACTAATCATAAACATAACATGTTATTATTGCCCGCAGATATGATCATCCTATCCAGTGTAGCAATGACTGGACCCGTTGCGCTGTACTCAGCGCCATAGCATAACCACTAGTAAGTGAGTTTGACCAAGGACAGGGATGTTGCTGGAGCCCATCCGTGAAGTGATGTAGCACAATGTTAACAACCCATATCTCTGCGTCCCTAGGCCTGGGAGGTTTTACGTTGACGATACCCTTCATAATCTAGATGTCAGAGGGTGAGACCCGACAGAGTGGTTTCTGTTCCCCGCAGCCAAATGATGAGGAGGTACTTCAGGCACAATAAATGGAACTTTAACTTAATGCTATAAAATCCCATATAAACTGAATTTCAAGGCATCAGTCATCCGTGCCAAGTTAAATGTAAATAAGCATAAACAATACCTCCCATCTCCTATAAGGAATGCTGCTATTTGGTGCTATCCCTACAATATGCAGTGAGCACTTCCAAGGCTTTTGGTTTAACAACCCGAGCCGCAGGAACAGTCTCTCAGAGTCTGCGAGTCAATGAATTGATTATATCATGCAGAGGATGGTTTCAAATCACAACTGAACCAGCAACTTTATTGTGTCCAGAAATAATCATGTAAGGTTTTATGATCATTCCCCACATCAGCGGGAACCATGGGTATATAAACCATGCACTCCGAAAATGCCGGAAGCGGGAAACTTGCTGAATTTTGAAAGCCCCGTCTAATGAGGCCAAATGGAGGAAGACATAAAAGAACATTCCTCCCTAGCGTAGCGAGAATGCACCCATCGCCATTGATATGCCTCGTGTATTTTGCAACTGGTGATTGAGCCTGGATGCACACATCTCAATCATTAGTGTTCCATCGAGCCACAATGTCATTAAATACATTGTGATCGCACATCGATTCTTTGTTGTCATTGATTTTAAATGATAATACACCAGTACTAAATGCGGTTAGGTAAAACTATCACCGGATACTTTGATTTGATTGCACCCTTGTGATTAACATATACCACCACCAAAGTGAATCACCTTGGACTTGTGCATACAGATTATGCATATTCACACACCTTTTAATGCACAGAATGCACCTGGTGTCCATTGGCAGTTGATACCATAACTGAACAATTGATAACTCATGCTAATCCCATCTGCCTCCGTAACTAGAGATGGTATTAGTAATTTTCCATCTTTGAGTAATAGTATCACTTTGGAATTGACTGAAGATTTACGGATGAAAGGTTTAGTGGAGCAACGCTGAATACTGTTCGTCCACCATTGTGACTTTGATAGTTTCAGCTGGGAATAGCAGAGGTCTAATCTTTTGTCTCAGAGCGGAGTCCCAGCCAAATGAATGGATTAATTGTATCCCAATAATCAATAGTTTCACTTGGTATCAACTTAACTTAAATTTAACTGGACGGATGAGAAACCCAATTTCTTAAATATAGCTATGTGGCTGATAAGGCTAATTTAGCAAAATACAGTATGTTCAATATCATCCAGATTAGCCATAACACTTGTTTGTTAGCTCTGTGCAGTCGAAGCACTGATTGTAGTGATTTGGTAAATAATCTGGGAATTGAAGTTAGTTCATATTCCGTGGCTGCGCAGTTGGGGGCTATGCGTAAGTGGTGCACTATTGTGTTGGGGGGGACGAGTGAGTGGTGGAATCTTGCATTGGGGAGCTGACCCAATGAGTCTGCACTTAGCCTTCACAGTAATGCACATCTTCTATGTCACAACGGGGACCCGTCAGCCGTGCCTGCGCAGTTGGGAGCTATGGGTGAGTGGTGGAATATTGCGTTTGGGGACCAGCCCTCCCTTGTGACCCCCCCCCCCCCCACTGCATTGGGGGACGGGATCCAACAGGTCCCATTTGGTTTAGTTACTATTAAAACACAAAGTATTTTTGCTATAACACCATCAACCAAGAAAACCAACCCAAATCCAAAGTAGTATCTAAACTGCTTATACACACTTATGCTAAGGACAATAACTAAATCCAGATGCAATAATAAGCTGTCTACATGTTAACCAGCACATAAAAAAACTGATCATGTAGATGCATGTATATCACTGATGTCCCCACCCTTTCTCAAACAACGTGAATTCGCTAATTTTAAGTATAAATGATTTCCTATTTTAATCAATGAATCTCGTTCCCTGAAATTACTCCTCAAACATTGTACCGTAGTCTTTGTAAATAATTTTTGTCTGGCATTATTCCTTTGTGTTTCCTTCCAATATAATGATTACTTTCCTAATTTTATTCTCTCCTTCCGTGTAACCACATTCATCTTTCAAAGGGTGAAGGGAAAGTAAGGGTCAAATGTATCAGTTCTCTGGCATGTAGAAATAATTGATTTAGCTGCTAGTGATAAGATACCCCTCTCGTCTCTCTCAGGCTGCCATTTGCCTTCCAGCTACTCACTGCAACTGCCCGCTCATATGTTGCAGTTTGTGTGCAGGGACACTTTTTGATCCCTCTGCACCTCACTCATTTGCAATCTTCTTAGATAAAAATCAAAGTACAAACTCTCCTGCTTTCCCACATTAAACTCCATTTGCCAAGCTTTCTGCTCATTCACTCAACCTATTTAGATACCATTGCAGAGTTCACATATCTGCATCGCTTCATATCTTCCCACTTAGTTTGGTGTCATCAGTTTGGATATCTTGCACTCTGCCTTTTCCTCCTATGTCAGTAACATAAATCATAAATCATTTTGAGAGCCAAGAACTGATCTTTGAGACATTCCACAAGTCACATCCTTTATTGGAAGAGACAGGTTTATTCCAATTCTCTATCTTCTACACAAAAATGAATTTTCAATCCATGCTCACACATTTTACCTAATATAAAGAGCTCTTAAGCATTGGCCTTTTATGTGGCATATTGTTCAATGCCTGAAAATCAAAATACACAACATCCACTGTTTTCCCTCTCTCGATTCTGCTTTTTACATCCTCTAAGAACTCAGGTAAGGACAACTGAACATACGTAAAAGTTGATTCTGTAATAATGGTGGATAAAAACTGGATAAATGTTAAAGAATATTTCAGGGAATATAAGGAGCAACTGGGGCACATGGCTAGCTGATTGGTTCTTTCAGAGAACCAGGATAGACTTATTAGGACAATATTTCCTTCTCTGCTGTATTATTCTATGAAATTATAATTATTTCCAGTCTCTGGAGCCTAAGCTCTAAATTTCCTCAAGACCCATGTGATTTACATTTGAAATCATAATTCTTGACCTCTTCGGCACTATTCCCATGATGAAATAACCAGGCACCTTTTGTCTCAGTCCCGATGCAGTCTCGAGTTGAAACAACAACATTTCCTTCTTTCCCTCTCCAGATCTTGCTTGACCTGCTGAGTTCCTCTAATTGTTTGCTTTTCAGTCAAAAATGCCAACTGGGTATCAATATAACCCTGCGTGATGAAAATCAGAAAACTGCATTTACAGGAAATCTATGATTTGGACAAACTTGGATTATTTAAAGAGTTCCCAAGGAGAGACTATTAAATTGTAATAGACATTCAGAACCTTTACCCAGAGTGGCAATGTCAAAGACGAGAGGGTGCAGTTTTAAGGGGGGGGGGGGGGGGGGGGGGGGGGGGGGGACAGTGAGTGGCTGATGCAAGGAATGCACTCCCAGGGGTGCTATATGATATGGTGCTCAAAAGGTTTTTAGATAAGTACATAGATATGCAAGTAATAGAGACATATGGATCACATGCAGGCAAAGGAGATTAGTTTAACTTGGCATCATGTTTCGGCAGACATTTTGGGCTGAAGTGTCTGTTCCTGAGCTGCACTGTTCTATGAAATAAGTGTCTGTTTCTGAGCTGCAGTTTCTATGAAATAAAAACTGAAAATACTGGAAATGTAGCAGGTCATGCAACATCTGTAGAAAGAGAAACAGAGGTCATGTTTCAGGTTGATAATTACAGGTCGATGCACAGTATTTTGCTTTTGTGTTTTGAATGATATATTGATCTCTCTTTTCTCACAACCCCACAACCACCCACACAGTTCCACAGGCACTTAAATATCGGAGACCTATCTTCTGCAATGCTGACAGCTCTGGAAGCACCTTGCTTTTCGTAAATGACCTCTGTTCCTTGTGAAGCCTCAACTATTCCGGTCTATGAGTTGAAGTCAGATGTTATTTATTTTCTCTCTAGATCTGTTTTGTGAACCTCGATGGGGTGGATGCAAACTTCAATAGAAAGGAACTGCAACAGGTAAGAGAACAAAGGTAAAATTAAAAGGTACAAGTTGGTGCTAGAAATGTGGTGACTTTTGTACTGCCCAAGGGTAATCTACCATTCTTGAGATGCATAGTAAGAATTGTTACAAAAATGTAAACAAAAAATGAATTTCACTGTACCCAGCCTAATACACTGTGAGATATTGGTTGATTAGTGCTCAATGTCTGAATTTAACCTCTACTATTTCAGCAAGGAATTTGACCTTTGGATAATGTGAGGGGTTTCTGATCAGGACATTGAGTATTGCTATGGCTGGACATTTCAGGGTGTAAGAAAGCAGATTCAGGAACATGAGAAATAAATGATACCGCCTCCAGAGCCTGTTCCGCAGGTTGAAAAGATCAAATTGATCCTGTGTTTCATCCACCACCCTGTCTATTCCCTATTTCTTCAAATTCTCATTTTCAAAAACCTATCAAATCACATCTAACCATTTGCTTCAACTTTTCTTGTCAGTTAACCAGTGAATCTATTTTTATTCTGCGAAAATCATTCATAAGTCAAATCAAATTAATTCATAAAATCCCAAATGGATTTGAAGCTTGTAAAAATAATAAAAAATTGCAGAGTTCAAGTACCTCTCACATACCATCCATAATGAGGGTGTGTTTCAATGAAAAGATTCTACTGTGGAAGAGAGATGATGAAGTCTCAGCCAGATGCTGAATGACTAATCTGTAAAAAGATATATGACAAAGATAGACACAAAAAGCTGGAGTAACTCAGCGGGACAGGCAGCATCTCTGAGTCTGAAGAAAGGTCTCGACCCGAAACGTCGCCCATTCCTTCTCTCCAGAGATGCTGCCTATCCCGCTGAGTTACTCCAGCTTTTTGTGTCTATCTTCAGTATAAACCAACATCTGCAGTTCATTCCTACACAAAAGATATATGACACTGTTCTGCAGTCTCATCAGATAATGCTTGCCAGGGGTTCTCAGGGAATCTTCAAGTAATATCATCGCTTAGTAGTCATTTTACACATCGCTGCACTATATTAACATGCTCACTAAACTATTAATTCCTGACAACACAAGGCATTTTAAGAGATGGGTTACATACTAAACATTTCTAAAACTAACTGAGGCAACATGAGAGGAACTTGGATGTAGAAGGTGCGTAATGAAAGCTCTCACTTTGTTACCAGACTGACCTGTTGCATTTGGAATCCATCTTTCGACCACCTGTGCCATATACCAGTTTCAATTAAGTCGATATAAAAATAAAAAATGCTGAAAACCTCATCTATGGAGAGAGAAATGAAATTAATACTTCAGTGATGGCCTTTTATCTCTTTGACTGATAAAAAGTCATTGATCTGAAACTGTCGAAGAAGGGTCTCGACCTGAAACGTTGCCTATTTCCTTTGCTCCATAGATGCTGCCTCACCCGCTGAGTTTCTCCAGCATTTTTGTCGACCTGAAACTTAACTTTGTTTATCTCTCCGCAGGTGCTGCCTGCCCTGCTGAACACTTTCAGCAGTGTCAGCTTTTATTTTAGTTCTGTAGCGTCTGATATATTTTGTGTCAGATGGTAAGATGAGTAGGATGCCTAGCTACATCCCTGTAACATTACATTTTAACCAATAATAAGGCAACATTAAGGCTAATAATCCAGATATATGTGTTTAAACAAAAAACAATATAGCTTGAAATTTCCAGAGCATTTCAGGGACACTCATGAAACCTAAATACGATTCATCTCAAATTAATGGCTAATATTGATGACATTGATCAAAAAGTGATTGACCAGACCTCATCTTTCCCAGATGAAAAGGGAAAAGATTTAATAGGAATCTGAGGGGTAACTTTTTCACACAAAGGGTGGTGGGTGCATGGAACAAGCTGCCAGAGGAGGTAATTGAGGCAGGGGCGATCCCAACATTTAAGAAACAATTAGACAGGTACACGGATAAGACATGTTTGCAGGGATATGGATCAAACGCAGGCAGGTGGGACTAGTGTAGCTGAGTCACGTTGGCTGGTATGGGCAAGTTGGGCAGAAGGTCTTGTTTCCCCACTGTATCACTATGACTCTATGACTAAAACAAAAAGCCTGTTCATTCATTTTCTTTTGGAAAGAAAATACTCCATCCCTGTGCATGGATCCTGGCCCAGCTTTTGATCATAGCCTGTAACTGAGCAATGTCTTTTACAGCAAAATCTCCCGTGGTGTTCCTACAGAGGGGTGGAAATGCCGCAGCCTTGTTGAGGTAGAAGCCAAAGATCTGATTGAAAGATAGGCATTGAATTAATTAATAATCTGAGTGCTTTTGTTTGCATGTCTTTTTTTTTCTAGAAATTGGATACTGTGTCACCTGACCTCCCGCACCTCATCAATTCTTTAAACGTTTGCCAGATGAAAGACAATGAACTTATCCTCGTGAGTGGATTAATTGCTCCAGGAAGTTGTCAGGACAATGCAGATGATTCCCAGGTACGTCGCATGTAACTTGCTCACATTTTGGTGACAGGATACTAACAATAATAATAATAATAATAACAATAATAAATTTTATTTTTGGGCGCCTTTCAAGAGTCTCAAGGACACCTTACAAAAATTTAGCAGGTAGAGGAAAAACATGTAAGGGGAATGAAATAAATAGTAGAGACATGACTAGTACACAAAGTAAATACAGAATTCAATACAAAACACAGTATGAGGCAATTAATACACAGATGAAAAGGCAAACTCAAATTCACAAATATAACATCACCTGGAAAAGTTGTTAAAATGTGATTAGGCATTTAGAAGCACGGGTAAAATGAACAGCCAACCAGGAAACCTAAGGGCGGCACAGTGGCTCAGCGGTAGAGTTGCTGTCTTACAGATTCGATCCGGACTACCGATGCTGTCTGTACGGAGTTTGTTCGTTCTCCCTGTGACAATGTAGGTTTTCTCCGCGAGCTCCCATTTCCTCCCACATCCCAAATACATGTAGATTTGGAAATTAATTGGTGTGTAGGGTGCGAAAGTAGAATAACATGGAACTAGTGTACAGGTGATCATTGGACGGTGTGGACTTGGTGGGCCGAAGGGCCTATTTCCACACTGTATCTCTAAACTAATCTAAAACAAGATATGATGTGACAAATACCCCCATATTGTCACATCAAATCTATGTCACAGCAACTATTTAAAGAAAGGTTGTTGAGAGGACATTGTAGTGCATTGAGTTAGAAGTTAATCTTGTTCCCATTAATATTAGAAACCAACAATAAATGATGATGTTGAAACCGCTACTTTGCAACACATCCTAACTAGAGGACAAATATTACTTGATAGAAATGTGCATATTTTAATTGCATCATTATTAAAATTAATTTGCAATCCCATCACACCTCCGATTGAAAATATTGCTCCAGGCATTTCCCTGATGTTAATAACGTCACAGTTTATTGTTTGTAAGGTGTTAATATTGCTGTTTGGTCCACAACATAATATTTCATCGAAATGGATAAAGACATCTGGTTTCAGAGAAGGGAAAGTAACATTAGATTCAACAGGTGGTATATCCTGAGGTTCAGGCTAAAGTATAATATTGGGCAACAATAATCTGCATTTGGCAGTTAACCTCGTTTGTGAGTAATTAGTAACACATCTTCAATGTCTCATGTGTGTGAGGAAGTCAATGTGAAAGACAGCAAATAAACACATTTGTAATTAAAGCAGCCATTGTTAATTGAGCTTAACTAATGCTTTTTCTACATAAACAAATTCATGTTCAGCAATCAGTTTCTTACTTACATAAGTAGAATAATAGTCATGCAAGTTACAACCTTGCAGATGTCCTCAGCATCAATGCCATCTGCAAAGCATTGCAATGGGTAATTTGCCCCTTTAAAGGTGTGAAGGGCTAGATACCCATGTTACCATGCGGCCATAACACTAACATAGAAAGAGCATGGTTTTAATATCCTTTGAAAAACATCCATTGTAATATCGAAATTTGAAAGCCCACGTCAAGCTTCAGGCAGGCATATATCATGAAACTCAGAGATAGAAACAAACAGTCTGTAAATTTCCAGGAACTTAGCAAAATCTTTGCAAAATCACTGAAATCAGCCAGTCGATTCTGGGTGATCGCAGCACCACCTTCTCCACTTCAACCTCTTTGTTAAGAACATGGAATGTAATAGAAATGGAGACGGCGTAACAAAATATAACATCATAAGTTCAAGAATTGATGCACTGATTTCAAAAGAGAATCAAGTATCAAGTAGTATCAAGTATCAAGCATCCTTTATTGTTATTCAGACTTTTCAGTCTGAACAAAACTTCGTGCCTTGCAGTCATACCATAGAATAAAATAACAAATCCCACAATAAACACAGTCCACCAGGCCCTCCTCACTGTGATGGAAGGCAAAAGTCTTACGTCCTTGTCTCTTCCCTCCTTGTTCTCCCTCTGCGTTGAGGCGATACAGGCTTCCGATATTGTGACTCCGCCGGGTGATAGTAAGTAAGTCCCGCGGCTGAATCCGAGCTCCGCGAACGGGCCGGTTCAAACTCCGCGGCCCAGGGCAGTCGAAGCTGCCAAAGCTGCCACCCTCCAGTCCAGCGGACGAAGCTATTGTTGCGGGAGCTCCGGATAAACAGGCCACCAACCTGGGATGTGCGAGCTCCCAACGATGTCGTTCACTGGGCCCGCGGCTGAGTCCACTGGGCCCGCGGCCAAGCCTCCGAGGCTCCGAAGTTGGGTCGCCGCCACCGCAATTCCACCACAGCCCCGAAGTCAGCCAGCCTCACATTCGTAAGTCCTGGCTGGCTCTGCCTCCGGAGCCTCGAGGTTGGTCCCAGTTGGAGGCCGCCAGCTCCACCATTAGGCCTCAGCGCAGACGGAGACGGAGACGGGGGATATGACAAGAAAAGGTTGCATCCCCCCGAAGGAAGAGACTAAAACAATTCCCCCCCCCCCCCCCCCCCCCCCCCCCTCCCCCCCCCCCCCCCCCCCCCCCCCCCCCCCCCCCCCCCCCTCCCCCCCACACATACACAACTAAAATAAACTAAAATTAACTAAAACAGAACAAAAGAAAACAACAACAAAAGAAAAGACAAATGGACTGCAGGCGAGCCGCAGCTGCTAGGGCAGCGCCGCCACTTCCCGCCACGAGAATGGCAGCAGCTGGAAAAAAGATTCTAGGACAAAAAATGAGTGCAGATGTCACATGTGCACCTGTGAGAAGATTAACAGACTTGCTTTGTAAGCATTAAAGTCCCACTTATCACACTAGATTGGTCAAAGTACGATTTTGAAAGCAAAGTAACAGTGCCCATTGTTTTTAGCAAACTCGTCATTTAAGGGGCTGTCCCACTTGGGCGACCTAATTGGCGAGTTTAGAAGAGTTTAAAAAAATGACATGTTGAAGACCTCCTTCGATTATGTAGAAGACCTTCTTCGACCTCCTTCGACTATGTTGAAGACTAGCTTTGACTAGCTACAACTAGCTACTATTAGCTTTGGGAAAATTGGACACCGAATAGTGGAGATTGAAGATGACCTCCTTCGATCGCTTTCGACCTCCCTTCGACTATGATGGAGACTATCTACGGCTACCTTCGACTACCATTGCAGAGTGTGGTGAAAATTGCCCAACTCATCACCGGTTCCTCGCTCCCCTCCATTGAGTCTGTCCAAAGCAAGCGTTGTCTGCGGAGGGCGCTCAGCATCGCCTAGGACTGCTCTCACCCCAACCATGGACTGTTTACCCTCCTACCATCCGGGAGGTGCTACAGGTCTCTCCGTTGCCGAACCAGCAGGTCGAGGAACAGCTTCTTCCCGGAGGCTGTCACTCTACTCAACAATGTACCTCGGTGACTGCCAATCACCACCCCCCCCCCCGGACACTTATTATTATTTATTCAAATCATTTGCTATGTCGCTCTTCCAGGGAGATGCTAAATGCATTTCGTTGTCTCTGTACTGTACACTGACAATGACAATTAAAATTGAATCTGAATCTGAATCTGAACCTACGACTAACATGCCAACCTACAACGACCTACTACGACTAAACCTACGAGTAAAAAAAGTATCGATTTTTTCCATGCGACCTTTTTTTACTCGCTGGCATGTTTTAACATATTGAAAAATACACCGCGGCCTAGCTGAGGCCTCGAGTACGCGGAGACCACTCTCAAGCATGAAGAAGAGTTACGAAGACCTTCTACGACCTCGTGTCGACCATCTGCGAGTATGAGTCAAGGGCAAACTCGCCAGAACTCGTGGATTAGGTCGCCCAAGTGGGACAGCCCCTTTAGGCTATTTGAATTGTTAAGCCATTTTTTACTACTTTGTGCAACAACGTTAGTGGCAATTTCCTGAGCTTCCTACAATTAAATTTCACTGAAGGAAAACAAAGTACCTTGGAAATACTTCTTCAAGTAAATGATTGTGATATGGAATAGAAAGTAATGGAGGTGACAGTGTAAGAGATAAAATTAAAGTAACAAGTACTGATCATTAAATTAGTCCTGGACATTAATTTTAAATTGTAATACAAATTAATCATTCAAATTTGATACTGCTCTGAAGAAGTCACAAAGAGTCACTCAGTGCAGGTCCTGTCCAGATTAAAACATGGTTAAATTCCTTAGAACTTCCACTCGGTGGCACAGTGACACAGCTGGTAGAGTTGCTGCTTCACAGCAGCAGGGACCCGGGTTTGATCCTAATCTCGGGTGCTGTCTGGGTGGAGTTTGCACATTCTGCTTGTGATTGCATGGTTTTTTGATATGGGTCCTCCAGTTTCCTCCCACATCCCAAACACGTGCGGGTTTGTAGGTTAATTTACCTCAGTAAGTTGCCCCTAGTGTGTTAGGAAGTGGATGAGAGAGCAGCATAACATAGAACTAGAGTGAACAGGCGATCGATGGTTGGCGTGGACTCGCTGGATCAAAGAGTCTGTTTTCGTGCTATATCTTTCAATCAATTCAATCAAAACCCAGCGGAAGATGCCCACAGTCCCGCAACAGCCAGCAAACATATCCCGCCGTTCTCCCAAATGATTCATAACGTGTGGGCTGTGCATAACTTGGGGAGGACCTATACTGTCTATGTGTCATACTTTCATTTTCTTCCTTTCCAAAAGAACCACTATTGAACAAATGGGTTCAACTTTGCAAAGTACAACAAATAGAGAGCTGTGTTATGAACCTGTTATCAACCGATCAATGCCTTTTAAAATTCCTTTCCATTTTAATTACTGTACTATAAGTTTTATATTTTAATTAACAAAACATTATAAAATTTCCAATATAATTAGTGAGAGTTCATTACTTTTTTAATTAGTTGGGCTATGTTTTGGTTTGGATTTCTGGATCACACCCAGAGCTCTGGAACAGGCAGTAAATGGTCTTTATTGCAGCAATTGTGAGCTATTTATTAGTCACACTAATTAAATGATTTTTTTTTTTAATGAACAGATAGGGCAGAATTGTTTTTCTGCTACATTAATACTGCAATCAATTACATGGTAGATTTTGTGACATTATGGTCAAGAGAGCATAATTTTAATCAAAGGATGATATAATTATAATTATACAATTAAAATATTCAATTCATATTTCTCCATACAGCCCAGATGTCAAGTTTATGATACTTTATTTTTGAAAGGTAGCTTGAAACTCTGTTCACCATCTTCAATAATATCTGAGGCATTATAAATATCAAACGTAACTGTGTTCGGGAAATGAGCTCTAAGTGCAGCAATAATTCATCAACCTTTACAAGAGTCTCTCTTCTCCAATTTAGGGCAGGGTATTCTTATTGATCTCTTCTCATTTGATATCGATTGCCTGAATGATCCTGCTTTGGTTACACGCGAGATGGAAGGAAGAGTATCATTGTCTAGCGCATAGTTTTCATTTCCGATCCAATTACGGAAGAGCAGCTTTCCCTGAGATAGAGACCTAGAATCCTAAACATATCCCCCCATGTACCCATCAGCCACACTCATCTTAGCATCCTGAACACTTTACATTGGCCATAGTAAATACATATTCCGTGTCGGAACTTCCTCCTGCCTGCCTGCCTGCAACACACCGTTTGTTCGTCTCAACAGTGAGGGGACCAGCTCAAGAGCATAGATCATAGAGCAGAGTGGGTCAGCGGGTGATGGATAACAGGACAGCGGGCGGTGGAGCTTACTGCTGTGACAGCGCGAACAAGGAACCAATTGAGGTTACTCGCGCTGACATATGGAGTAAGCTCCACCGCCCGCTGTCCTGTTATACATTGCCCGCTGACCCGCTCTTGAGCTGGATGTTGGCATGATCCCCTCCTTCTCAATGCTCCTGCCCTCCCCACAACTTTACCACTGGCCAGACTCCCCACATGCTGTGAAAGGAACTCTCCCCCACCACCCTGTCCAGCAGCGCTGTCCTTTTACAGCCGCTTCCCATCAGCTGCTAGCAATGAGGGATAGTCTTGGCTATCCCTCAGTACAGCAGCATCGGTCTTGATCTATCTTTCTTGGCAAACAACCTAACCTTCGCACCCCCATGAGAAATTTTATTTAACTCTGAAATTGAAGATAGACTGCTGGAGTAATTCAGCAGGACAGGCAGCGCAGCGAATCTGGAGTGAAGACCTTTCTTCAGACTGAACTGACTCTAGTTGGTGAGAGTACTTGTGATTGTCTGAAGAAGGGTCTCGACCAGAAACGCAACCCTTTCCCCAGAGCTGCTGCCCGTCCCGCTGAACCACCACAGCCCCCTGTGTCCACCATCAACTCCAGAGTCAAACAAAAAACACAGAGTGCTGGAGGAACTCAGCGGGCAAGGCGGCACCCGCGGAGGGAACGGACCAGGAGCCACCTCGAGCCAGGACTCCCCCCCCCCAACCCCAACAGAAAGGAACCGCAGATGCAGCCATCACCGCAAAACGTCAAATGAATCTGAGAATGCTGAGGCGACAGGGTGAGAGAGAGAGGGAGTGAGAGAGGGAGTGAGAGAGCGAGAGCAACATGAGAAAGGGAGTGGGAGAGAGAGAGAGTGCGTGAGAGAGAGGGAGGGAGGGAGAGAGTGAAAGATAGATAGACACAAAGTGGGTTGTTGGTGAATTACTTTACCTGCACACCAAGAAGAAGCCCGTGCTCATGGTCCGGAGCTCTCAATCATGACAGTGAGCTTTAAGAAATTCTCAATGTGTCATCATTCCTCAATAAATGTAATTGTGTTAAATTAAATTCACGGAGTCCCGTGAATTTTATTCGAAGGAACGTAGCATCATTAATACTTGGTCAAAACACAATTACATTTACTGAGGAATGTGGATCGATGCATTGATGATACATTGTATAACTACGTGTTAACTACTGGCTGTTAACAAGTGCTAACAATCGTAGTTAACAAATCATTTTTGTCTGATGGCTGGTGTAGCGGTTTTTATCTATGCTCATTTTTTTTTTAATCTGTATTTAACAAGGCAACTGTTTTTTTTTTAATCTGTATTTAACAACGCAAATTTGTATTTCTGTACGAAAGACGGAAAATTAGCGCAGGGCCCCCTTAGGCGCGGGGCCTAATTGGGCGCAATCGGTCGTATCAGATTAATGCCTGCCCTGTCTGCAGTTCCTTCCCACACATAGAACAATACAGCATGGGAACAGACCCTTCAAATCACAATGATTGTGCTGAACATGATGTCAAGCTAAACTTATCTCAACTGCCTGGACATGATCCATATCCCTCTCTTCCTTGCACTTCCATGTGCCAATCTAAAAGCCTCTTAAACACCACCATTATATCTGTCTTCACCACCACCACCACCTCTGGCAAAGTGTTCCAGTTCCCCACTGCTCTCTGTGTAAAAATACTTGCCCCGCACATCTCCGTTAAATGTCTCCCTTCTCACCTTCTGGCCATGCCCTCTAGTGTCAGTCATTTAACCCATGGGGAGAAAGGTTCTGACAGTGTACCCTACCAATGACTCGCATAATTTTACAACCCACTATCAAGTCTGCCCTGCCTACCGTATTGCTCTGTTTCCAGTTCTCTTGCACAGTGGGCACATCATTGACCCTGTGAAAAAATAAAGCTGCATGTTTCAATCCAACAAAGCAAAAACAGTGCCCTCAACCATATAACCAAATAACCATATAACAATTACAGCACGGAAACAGGCCAACTCGGCCCTTCTAGTCCGTGTCGAATACTTATTCTCCCCTAGTCCCATCTACCTGCACTCTGACCATAACCCTCCATTCCTTTCCCGTCCATATACCTATCCAATTTATTTTTAAATGATAAAATCGAACCTGCCTCCACCACTTCCACTGGAAGCTCATTCCACACAGCTACCACTCTCTGAGTAAAGAGGTTCACTCTCATGTTACCCCTAAACTTCTGTCCCTTAATTCTCAAGTCATGTCCTCTTGTTTGAATCTTCCCTACTCTCAATGGGAAAAGCTTATCCACGTCAACTCTGTCTATCGCTCTCATCATTTTAAAGACCTCTATCAAGTCCCCCCTTAACCTTCTGCGCTCCAAAGAATAAAGATCTAACTTGTTCAACCTTTCTCTGTAACTTAGTTGCTGAAACCCAGGCAACATTCTTGTAAATCTCCTCTGTACTCTCTCTATTTTGTTGACATCCTTCCTATAATTAGGCGACCAAAATTGTACACCATACTCCAGAATTGGCCTCACCAATGCCTTGTACAATTTTAACATTACATCCCAACTTGTATACTCAATGCTCTGATTTATAAAGGCCAGCACACAAAAAGCTTTCTTTACCACCCTATCTACACGAGATTCCACCTTCAGGGAACTGTGCACAGTTATTCCTAGATCCCTGTTCAACTGCATTCCTCAATTCACTACCATTTACCATGAACGTCCTATTTTGATTTGTCCTGCCAAGATGTAGCACCTCACACTTATCAGCATTAAACTCCATCTGCCATCTTTCAGCCCATTCTTCCAAATGGTCTAAATCTCTCTGTAGACTTTGAAAATCTATTTTATTATCCACAACACCACCTATTTTAGTATCATCTGCATACTTACTAATCCAATTTACCACACCATCATCCAGATCATTGATGTACATGACAAACAACAGTGGACCTGTGGCACCCCACTAGTCACCGGCCTCCAACCTGACAAACAGCCATCCACCATTACTCTCTGGTGTCTCCCATTCACCACTAAGATAAAATCAAAGTACAACTATTAATCTGAACTAACTCCATTAAAAGACTGTTGGTTTTAATCGTTTTTGTTTTTTAAATTACTCCATGTATTTCAAACAGGTTTTTTTTTCAAAGAGCGATCCATATTGATTCATTTACATTTTTTTAAGGATCAAAAGGATGAATCCGTCAAAGATTCAGAAGATGAGTGCCTCCCACCTCCCGCGCAGTTGCCCAAACCCCCGGATGTCTGTTTGGTTCAGTCAGGAAGAAGGTGCAGAAAGAATGACATGGCCTGTCTTATTTATGAAATCAACAAATGCATGATTGGCCTGGATTATTTCAAAGGAAAGAAAAAAACCCTTGTCAGCACTGCCAACTGGAAGGCAGAGGAGGAGACTAATTACTCAGGTTCATCCGTTGAGGAGGACTTTCTCACTGCTTCTGAACAACTCAATGATGAGCAAGATGAATCTAGCAATGAACTAAAAGGTAAGGTTTTACTTTTGTTAATTACTTGTCATCAATACGCATTAATAATATTTACTGTGTAGGAAAAAACTGCAGATTCAATACGATAGAACTTTATTTATCGCAGGAGGGAAATTGGTCTGTAAATTGCTGGAGTAACTCAGCGGGACAGGCAGCATCTCTGGAGAGAAGGAATGGGTGACATTTTGGGTCGAGAAAGTTTGAAGAAGGGCCTCGACCAGAAACATTACCCATTCCTTCCCTCCAATAATATTTACTGCTCTGAAATTTAATACAAGGACTAAAACCAACACTGGACTAAATCAAAATGGCTTATGAACAAAAAACAATGGTATAGAGTTTTATTTCTGTAATTAATTATTCCTCTACACATTTGTAAAGTTTGTTTCTCAATTCTTAAAATGTGATTGATGGTCAAGGAACTCCCAAATGCTTCATTTCTGTTAAGGGTCATAGATTCAAACAGCATCTAAGTAAAGGTAGATACAAAGTGCTGGAGTAACTCAGCGGGTGAGGCAGCATCTACGGAAAGAAGGAATGGGTGACGTTTTGGGTCGAGACCTCTCTTCAGACTTAAGCATCTAAATTAATCCCACTTACCTATGTTTCACCCATATGCCTCTAAAATGGTCCTTTCAATGTAGCTGTTCAAATGTATTTTAATTGTTGTTATTGTACCTGGCTCAACTACTTCCTCTGGCAGTTTATTCCATGTATATACCACCCCCTGGGTGAAAAAGGTACCCCTCAGATTATTATTAGATCTTTTCCCTCTCACCTTAAACCTATGGCCTCTGTTTCTTGATTCCACAACCCTGGGAACAAGACTGTGTGCCTTTACCCTATCAATACCCCTCATTAATTTATACACCTCTATAAGGTCACTCTTTGGCCTCCTACACCAAGGAATAAAATGTTAGCTTGTCCACCCTCTCCATATAACACGGTCCCCCGAGTCCTGGCAACATCTTCGTAATTATTTTTGGCACTCTTTAGAACAATAGCATTTTCCTACAGCAGTTAGCCAAAACTGAACCAATATTTCAGATTCAGATTCAGATTCAGATTCAATTTTAATTGTCATTGTCAGTGTACAGTACAGAGACAACGAAATGCAAACGCAAGTGCAGTCTCCACAATGTGTTGTATACCTGCAACCACAGGTCCTAACCTCTGTTTATTGATGAAATCTATATGCTTCTTGATGATGGCCAGCATTTCAAAAGCCTTCTTCACCAGTCTGTCTGTGACACCACTTTCAGTGAACTATGTACACTCTGTTGCACAACACTCCTTAGAGCCATAACATTCACTGCAAAGTCCTAGCCAGGTTTGACTTCCCAACGTGCAGCACCTCACACTTACCTTGAATTAAACTCTATTCTTCATTACTTGGATCACTTACCCAACTCATCGAGATCCCGCTGTAATTCTTGAAAACTTTCTTCATTGTCTATGATACCACCTATTTAAGTGTCATCTTTAAATTTACTAGCCACGCCTTGTACATTCTCATCCAAATCTATTATACAGATTCAATTCAATTCAACTTTATTGTCATTGCACAAATACGAGTACAGGTACAACAAAATGCAGTTTAGCGTCTGGTCATAGTGCAAGATAGTAGAATTAAAAATAAAAGTACAAAATAAAAATACAAATAAAAATACTGGTTAACAATGTGTGGACTGTGGATGAATTAAACTGGTACATAGGCAAATAAATGTATACAAATGGGAGAGTCTAAAGATAGCTAGCGACGGGACTGTGTGTTCAGCAGTGTAATGGTGTTATTGAAAAAGCTGTTCCTCAGCCTGCTTGTGCGAGACCTGAGGCTCCTGTACCGCCTCCCTGATGGGAGGAGGGCAAATAGTCCATGGTTAGGGTGAGAGAGGTCCTTGATGGTTTTCCCGGCCCGTCTCAGACACAGTTTGTGGTGGAGGGCATCCATGGCAGGGAGCGGGGCACCGATGATGTGCTGAGCGGTTTTCACCACCCGTTGCAGTGCCTTCCTGTCAGCTGCGGTGCAGCTGCTGTACCATACCGTGAAGCAGGTGGTCAGGATGCTTTCGATGGTACAGCGGTAGAAGTTGGACAGGATCTGGGGGGACAGGTGAGCTTTCTTAAGCCTCCTTAGAAAGTAAAGGCGCTGCTGCGTCTTTTTGATCAGTTTGGTGGTATTGAGGGACCAGGACAGATGACAAACAACAATGGACCGGCACTGACCCCTGAGGCATACCATTAGTCACAGGCCTCCACTCAAAAAACAATCTTTCACCACTAATCTCTGCCACCATCAAACCACTTTTGCATCCAATTAATAGTTCACCCTGGTTTGCTTGTGATTTAACCTTCCAGAGTAACCTCTCATGAGGAACCGTATCAAAGGCCTCCATACGTACTGTCGACTACCCTGCCCACATTGATCTTCTTGGATACTTCTTCAAAAAACATAATCATATTAATGGGACATGATCACCCATACATAAAGCTGTACTGATTATAACTAAATCAACCTCTGACTTTCCAAATGCATGCATAACTTATCCCTCAGAATTCCCTCCAGTAACTAGCCTATCACAGATGATAGGCTTACTTGTCCATACTACCTAGGTTTTCTTTGCTGTCCTTCTTGAATAAAGCCACAGCAATAGCCACCCTCCTAAATGTGGCACAGTGGTGCAGCAGTAGAGTTGCTGCCAGGATGTAATCCTGACTACGGGTGCTGCCTGTATAGGGTTTGTACGTTCTCCCTGTGACTGTATGAGTTTTTTCTAGGTGCCCTGGTTTCCTCCCACACTCCAAAGAAGTACAGGTTTGTAAGTCAATTGGCTTTGGTAAAATTGTAAATTGTCCCTAATGTGTACGGAAGTACTAGTGTACGGGGTGATCGATAGTCAGTGCGGACTGGAGGGCCTTTTTCCACACTGTATCTCTAAATTACAATGCCTTCCTCCTGTCTTCTTGCATTTCACCAAGGCTAATGAAGATTCATGTATCTCAGTCAGGACCCGCAATTTATTTGTATTCTAGGATATACCTAATCAGGCCTAAAGAGATTGTCTACCAACATACGTTTTAAGATTTCCAGCACCTCCTCTACTGTAATGTGTACTATCTCAAAGCCATCACCATTAACTTTCCTGAGTTCTGTACTCTTCATGTCTGTCTCCATGGTAAATATTCAATATTCAAAACACATTGAATAGTCACAGCTTGATATACTTGCCAGATTTCAGTGCAACCTGCAAGAACAGTGCAGAGTGTAAGCCAAATGTTTTAGCAGATGGGCCTACTTACTTATTATTCTTTGTAGCTCTAGCATTGAGCCCTGTGACAAGGCTCTTTGTTCCTGTGTTTGGTAAGTATTTGTGGTGTCCTAGCTGTGCCCTTGGTGTTTAGTTCAGGCTCCACAGCTCTTAACCACAAAGTGCTGGAGTAACTCAGTGGGTCAGGCAGCATTTCTGGAGAACATGGATCGACGATGTTTCGGGTCGGAACGCTTATTCAGACATCCAGATGTTCTGACCCTAACTTTATGGGCCTGGGATGCTTGAAGAAATGCCCTGACCCAAAATGTAGCTAATCCACGTTCTCCAAAGATGCTGCCTGACCTGCTGGCCACACTGGCACTTTTTGGTAAACCAGCATCTGCAGTTCCTTGTGACTCCAACTCTAAACCACATCGCGAGAATAGGTTATAAAGAAAATTAGTGGGGGAGTGAGAATAATCTAAGAACCAGCGTTGACTCGATGGGTTGTGGCCTCCTTCTATATTGTAAGGAGATATGGAAAAATGGAACTCACCTGTAAACTTTTCGCGGAGATCGCCAGTGGTGGAGCTCCAACCGTCGCGGCCTTGTCGGCTTCGGAAGCCGCGGTCTCCGGTAAGGAAGCGGCCGTTCCAGGTGTCCCAGGCCGCTGTGAGGACTCTCCCGACTCAGGAGCAACACCACCCGGCGAGAACGGCCTGGAACATCGGGCCTCCGTAGAGGCAACTGTGGATGCCTCAATAGGCCCGACTATGGGTGAACTGGGGTTGGGGACTGAACATTGTGCCTTCCCTCATAATGGAAACCATTGTGTGGGGATGTTTTTATGTTAAAGATTCTTATTGTTCCGTTTCCAAGATGGCTGCCGGAAGGGAGAGTGAACGCTGGCGCGATTAGCTGCCGCTGCTCTCTCTTTGAATTGTGTATTGTTGATGTCTTTACTATTTATTTTTTTGTTGTTATCTTTATTTATTTATTTATTTATTTATATATATTTTTTGTTTTGTTTCATTCCGCTTACATGTTTTGCAATCTGTTTACTAAATTTTGTAAGGTGTCCTTGCGAGTCCTTGAAAGGCACCCATAAGTATAATGTATTATTATTGGAAGCACACAGCATTGATGAATCTCGGGGTTGGTTTTGGTGTTATATGTTGTTGATTTCCAAGTTGTATTGAAGCTCCTGTAGATGCTCCTGTCTTTGTCGGTTCTGTTCCAGATGTCCTGACACATTTCACCATCCTGGCAGATGGTGCTGTGTTAATTATGTGCATGTTTCTGCATTGGTGAGAATAAGGTCCTCTATCTGTGCTTGTAATGGTGAGGCAATTTGAAAGGTTATGCTATCTGTTTTGCTGTGGATATATTTAAGTCCTCTTTACTCACTGAATGTTTGTCTGTTTGTTATTTCTTGTGTGTGGTGCTGAGTATGTGATAATATGGAGCATAGAATATAAATATGCCACTCATTGAGATCATAGAACATAGAACATAGAGCAAAGAACAGTACAGCATAGGAACATTTGCCCTACAATGTCTGCAATGAATATGATGCCAAATTAAACTCATCTCCTCTGCCGGTACAATATCTATATCACATCTGATAATAGATACAAATTGCTGAAGTAACTAATCGGGCCAGGAAGCATCTCTGGAGAGAAGGAATGGGTGACGTTTCGGGTCGAGACCCTTCTTCTGACTCATCTGATCATGACTGATTTTCAACCTCAACACGATTTTCCTATAGTATTCCCATATCTCTTGTTTACCTTAATGTCCACAAGCTATCAGTCTCTGTTTTGGATGAACTCAGTGACCAAGCATTCACAAAACTCAGGGGTAGATGATCCCAGAGATTCACTGCCCTCTGAATGGCAGATTTTCTCTGAATATCAATCTCAAATAGAACTGTATACCCCTTATTCAGGGAGCATTTTTGGACTCCTAAACTAGGTTAAACATCCCTCTGGGCCCAGCCTATCAAATTCTGCAAACATTTTTAAAATTTCAATAAGATTTCCTCAATACAGGCCAAATCTACTCAATCCATCCTTAAAGACAAATCCATCACTTCTGGAACCACTCAAGTGAATCTTTACTATATTTTCTCTAAATTGGTTCTTTGAAAAGAGATTGAACTATAGACAACAGACCAGATAATACTCTCGCCTAACCTTTTCACAAGTGCAGCATGACACTTTTGTATCTGCACTTAAATCCTCCCTTAATAAAGCACAATGCACCATTTCCCTTCTCATTACTGATGCACCTATATGATGGCTTCCAGGGACTTGCGTACAAGGAGTGCAGGTTCTGTTGCAAAGTCTTCACAGGATGAGAAGAATGTGCTTCTGATGTTTTCTATTGTACACCACATTGTGAATCTGTGGAATTCTAAGCCACAGAAGACAGTGGAGGCCAATTCACTGGATGTATTCACGAGGGAGTTAGACATAGCTCTTAGGGCTAACGGAATCAAGGGATATGGGGAGAAGGCAGGAACGGGGTACTGATTTTGGATGATCAGCCATGATCATATTGAATGGCAGTGCAGGCTCGAAGGGCTGAATGACCTACTCCTGCACCTATTTTCTACGTTTCTATGTTTCTATCAGTAGCAGTACTGATGAAAATGCAAGGATTATCCTTCCTTGATAAATTCCTGTTTTGACATCAAAACTGAACTCACTGTATATTTGGAGTAGAAGCTTCGATGATACTGACTGTATGGAAGAGTTGCAGCAGAGCAGCAGAGGGAAGAATTAAAATAGTTTCTTTGGAAAGTTGAGCCAGTGAGTTTCCAGCCAGTGCAGCAAAAATGATTGGCCATTTATTTTTCAGGGCAGGATTTAGGAAGCATTTCAGACTGGTTATATGTGAGCCACACCAGCAATAAAAAGAAACCACGGTGTAATGAAATGGCACTTGTGGTGCAGCAGTGTTACAGACTGAGGTTCAGTGACTGAGGACTATGTGCTGAGGTTTGTGACGACATCGAGCAGAGGTAATGTCTTTTACCTTTACTGTACAGACTTGGTGCAGTTCAGATGGCATTTAGGGCAGTGGTACCTCCTCCTGCAGGATGGGGGAGACCAGGGAAGCTTCCAGTGAGCAGAGCTGTGGGAAGTGTGCCCATCTGCAGCTCCTGACTGGTTGCCTCAAGGAACTGGAACTAGAGTTGGGCGCGCTCAGGATCATCGTGGATGGTGAGAGCTTTATAGATAGGAGGCTAGGATGGTCACAATTAAGGTGTAAGCTGCAAGTAGTTGGATGACCACCAGTAAAGATAAAGGCAGTGAGTGGGATTTCCCTGTGGCCATGCCCCTCAGTACTACTTATACCTCTTTGGGTACTGTTTGCGTAGAAAGACCTTTCAGAGGGCAGCAGCAGTAGCAATTGGGTCTGTGGCATTGTGGCTGGCTCTGATGCTCAGCCAGAACGGGTGATGCCAGGCAGAGCAATAATAATAGGAGGCTTGATAGTAAGGGGGACAGATGGGAGAGTCTACAGCTGCAAGCGAGACAATGGGATGGTGTGTTGCTAGGACTTGAGGGACTGAGATATGTATGGAGAGGTTGGGCTGACTCGGACTTTATTCCTTGGAGGAGTAAAAGACTAAGGAGTGATCTTACAGAGGTGTATAAAATCACGAGGGCCATAGTTAAGCATGCAGCCTTTTTTCCAGAGACAGGGAATTGGAAACGAGAGAGCATAGATATAAGGTGAAATGGAAAAGGGACCCCAGGTAGTGCGTATATGGAAAGAGCTGCTAAAAAAAGTGGTTGAGGTGGGTATTAAAACATTTAAAAGACCTTTGACAAGTACATGTACAGAAACGGTTTAGAGGGTTATGGACCAAATGCAGGCATATAGGATGGGCTGTATCATGGTAGCATGGATGATTTGGGCTGATTGTGCCTGTTTCCATGTTGTATCACTCTGTTGTATATGTATGCAGAACACTTCTGTGAATGCTGCCAAAAAGTCCTCTCAAAGTCTACGTGGAGTTGTTGTTTTGCGTTTTGGGTGTTATTCTGTTGTGTTTCATTCATATTTGGCTGTGCATCCACAATTTATGAAGAGAACAACTTGTTCTTTTCTGAAGAAACCATCATTTGTTTTCTTGGAAATTTTTGCTATAATTCCATTAGTCAAGTTATCTGGATCTCTATCTATTTGCAAACTGATGTTAAAATATGGGCCAGGATAGATGCTATTAACAATAAAGAACACTGCAGATGTTGTAATCTAGAACAAAACCTGAGGCTTCCTCTGAAATAAGATGTTTCCAATAGTGGCCAGAGCTTCAGAATTAAAGGATGGTCCTTTAGGAAGGAGATGCGGAGGAATTTCTTTAGTCAGAGGATGGCGAATCTGTCGAATTCATTCCCACAGACGGCTGTGGAGGCCGTCAATAGATATTTCTAAGGCAGAGATTGACAGATTATTGACTAGTACAGGCGTCAGGGGTTATGGGGAGAAAGCAGAAGAATGGGATTAAGAGGGAAAGATAGATCAGCCATAGAAACATAGAAAATAGGTGCAGGAGTAGGCCATTCGGCCCTTCGAGCCTGCACCGCCAGTGGACGGCGCGACTCACATCGCAGCGGCCTCTGCAGTCCGTCTGTCTTTATATTATTTTTTGTCTCGTTTGAATGTAGTTTTTATTTATTTATTTATTTATTTATTTATTTATTTATTTATTTATTTATTTTGTGTGTATGTGTGTGGGGGGCAGGGGGTGGGGGAAACTTTTAAAATCTATCCCCTGCACGGAGAACCCGACCTTTTCTCTGTCGGGTCTCCGTTGTCGTTGGGGCCTAGCACCGTGGAACGGCCTCCAGCAGGAACGACCTGGGGCTCCAGTTGCGGAGCTGGCCGAGTTCGGAGTGGGTGGAGCCGTGGTGGCGCTCGGCTGCGACCCGACCCCGCAGATTCGGAGGCTTACCGCAGGTCTGGTGGACAGTGACAATGGGAGCCCGCGGGTCCCTGCTGGGAGACCGCTTTTCGGAGCTTCCGCAACGGCGACTTCACCCGCCCGAGTTGCGGGGCTGAAGAGTACCTGGAGCGGGGCCTTACATCATCACCCAGCGTGGCTTGGAATGGCTGCGGGACTTGCTATCGCACGCCGGGGGCTCCAACAACAAGACCCAGATGTGGCGTTAATTGCCTCGGGACAATTACCATCACCCGCCGGGGGCTTTGACTTTGACTCTGATATCGGGAGGGGAATGGGAAGTGCAGGGGAGAGACAAGTCTTATCCTTCCATCACAGCGAGGAGATGTGCTGTGATGGATGTTTGTGTAAATTGTGTTGTGTCTTGGTTCTTTCTTGTGTGTATGACTGCAGAAACAACATTTTTCGTTTGAACCTCAATGGGGTTCAAATGACAAATAAATTGTATTGTATTGTATTGTATTGTATTAATATGATCATGGCTGATCATCCAACTCAGTATCCCATACCTGCCTTCTCTCCATAACCTCTGCTCCCTTTAGCCACAAGGGCCACATCTAACTCCCTCTTAAATATAGCCAATGAACTGGCCTCAACTACCTTCTGTGGCAGAGAGTTCCAGAGATTCACCACTCTCTGTGTGAAAAATGTTTTTCCCATCTCGGTCCTAAAGGATTTCCCCTCTATCCTTAAGCTGTGACCCCTTGTCCTGGACTTCCCCAACATCGGGAGCAATCTTCCTGCATTTAGCCTGTCCAACCCCTTAAGAATTATGTAAGTTTCTATAAGATCCCCTCTCAATCTCCTAAATTCTAGCGAGTACAAGCCGAGTCTATCCAGTCTTTCCTCATTGAAAGTCCTGACATCCCAGGAATCAGTCTGGTGAACCTTATCTGCACTCCCTCTATGGCAATAATGTCCTTCCTCAGATTTGGAGACCAAACTGTACGCAATACTCCAGGTGTGGTCTCACCAAGACCCAGTACAACTGCAGTAGAACCTCCCTGCTCCTATACTCAAATCCTTTTGCTATGAATGCTAACATACCATTCGCTTTCTTCACTGCCTGCTGCACCTACATGCCTAATTTCAATGACTGGTGTACCATGACACCCAGGTCTCGTTGCATCTCCCCTTTTCCTAATCGGCCACCATTTAGATAATAGTCTACTTTCGATTTTTGCCACCAAAGTGGATAACCTCACATTTATCCACATTATACTGCATCTGCTAGCCCACTCACCCAGCCTATCCAAGTCACCTTGCAGCCTCTTAGCATCCTCCTCATAGCTAACACTGCCCCCCAGCTTAGTGTCATCCGCAAACTTGGAGATGTTGCATTCAATTCCCTCGTCCAAATCATTAATATATATTGTAAATAGCTGGGGTCCCAGCACTAAGCCTTGCGGTACCCCACTAGTCACTGCCTGCCATTCTGAAAAGGACCCGTTTACTCCTACTCTTTGCTTTCTGTTTGCCAGCCAGTTCTCTATCCACATCAATACTGAACCCCCAATACTGTGTGCTTTAAGTGTGTATACTAATCTCTTATGTGGGACCTTGTCCAGATATAACAGATCCACTGGTTGTCCCCTATCCACTCTACTAATTACATCCTCGTGATTGAATGGCGGAGAAGACTTGATGGGCAAAATGAGTTAATTCTCCTCCTATTCCCTATGAGGAGGGTTGAGCAGCATGTGCAGAGGGAAAGTGTTTAAATCCACATTTTCAACTAAAATGCACATGTCTGCATCTTACTAGAGGATCTTGGCCCAAAATGTCCACATACTCTTAGCTTCACAGTCGCTGATTGACCAGCTGAGTTCTTCAAGCAATCAGTTTTGTTCTAGATTTTGCTGACTTAGCACTTACCTTGACCTATTGTCCATTCAATAAGATAAGCACAAACAGCTGAAGTAACTCGGCGGCACAGGCATCATCAATGGAGAGAAGGAATGGGTGGCGTTTTGGGTCGAGACCCTTCTTCAGACCATTCAAGAATATAGGTCCACCTCCGATTATCCAGCACCCTTGGCTCCCGAGCCTTTCTGGACTATCTGTTTTACCAGACTAACAGAGGTCATGACCTTGAAGGGCCGAGTTTCCGGGCCATAAAGTTACCGGCGGAGGTCGGCTATGGGAATAGATCTGCTGGGTAGAGTTCCAGAGCCCTGTTCGACTTGCCGATCGGCGTGGACGTCCCAATGAGGTTGCGGCTGCCTCACCCAGCCCTGGCTCCACATGTTTGGGCGTGGGGGTGGGGGAGGATTTTGTCTGGATTAAAGGAAGGGCCGGACTGCAAGATGCCAGAAAATCGGTGGTGGACCAGTAACAGGAGCAGGCCATTCAGTCCCTTCCAGCTCCATCCCCATTCAACAAGACATTTTACCTCAGTGCCATTTTCCACCTCTAACATTATATTCATTGAGCTAAAGACAAACCGCTGGAGGAATTCAACAGGTCAGGCAGCACCTATGGAAGGAAATGGGCAGACGACATTTTGGGTCAGGGCCCTTCTTCAGATGCCCTTCCACAGATAGAAACTCTGAAGGCAGTCTGCAGAAGGGTCTCAGCCCAAAACGTCACCTACTCCTTTTCTCCAGACCTACTGAGTTACTCCGGCATCTTGTGTCTATCATCCTGTATCTAATCCCATTTGATATTTTTGTTTCAATGAGAACCTCTCATTCTCTCATTCTTAATCATAATCATACATTATTAGCCAAGTATGTTTTGCAACATACAAGGAATTTGATTTGCCACACAGTCATATGATTAAAAAGCAACAGAACACACAAAATACATTTTAACATGACCATTCTTCTAAATCGAAGTGAATGTAGGCATTAGGGCAGCACGGCAGCGGTAGAGTTGCTATCTAGCCCAGGTTTGATCCTGACTATGGGTGCTGTCTGTATGGAGTTAGTACTTTCTCTCCATGACTTGTGTGGGTGCTCTGGTTTCCTCCCAGGACGTACAAATTTGTAGGTTAATTAGCTTGGTATAAATGTAAATTGTTCCTAGTGTGTAGGATAGTATTAATGTGCGGGGATCGCTGGTCGGTGTGGACTCGGTGGGCAGATGGGCCTGTTTCCTTACTGTATCTCTAAAATCTAAAAAAATAATAAGATGCTTATTCTCATCTCAGAGAACAAACCCCATACAGCCATCACTGCACCCAGCTCTGTATCATCAGCAAATGTGGATTCCAGTTCCCTTAATTGATATCAATTCCAGGAGCATTCACATTTTTGTAAGGAGTTGGTGGCTTGGTTCATCTCTTTATTGACATCAAGATCTTCTGCCTCTCAAGTCATCATTTCCTCTTTAAGCGGCACCCTCTTCTGCAATTCTCTGAAGTGCTTGACCCATTACATTCCTTGTCGTTAGGAGTCTGTGTTTGAATCTGATTATTATATTTGTTGATGTCAGCCATTTGCTATGATTTCACGATACTAATTTGACCTTGGTACCTCTTTTATGAGTTTGAAAACATAACTAGCCATTGGGTACAATGGAATGAGGCCAAATTGGCAATCGTTGAGGGCCATTCAAAAACAACAAAATTAATGTAAATTATCAACCATTTGGGGCAAGGATGAACAATAAATAAAGGTCAAATTGTATAAATACAAACAACAATAATTTGTGTAGTGGTTAAAACTAGTTTGAATAGTTTAAAATGCAATATTTGTATAAGATTCCCATTCATATATCACATTAAATATATATATCAGGAAGCAAAGAACAATATGTGAATCTAACAAATACTATGCACTTAAATGTACCATTTGTCTTTTGTTCCCCCAGATTCTCCAAAGATTGGTGGGTTTGATCCATTACAAGGCACAAAAAGGCCAAAAGTAAAATCTAAGGTGCTCCTGCAAATGCGACAAAACAAAGATATTTTATTTTGCCAAAGGTCATGCAATCTCCAAGATACTTTAGTACACACATGTGCAGATGAGGAGAGCTCTGGAAGTGCCTCGTTGCTTTGCTGTGATGCGAACTATGTGGCTGAAGAAGCAGATGGAGAAAGACTTCAATTTGAAAGAAATACACAGGAAGAAAGACTTGTCTTACAATCTCCTCACAGCGGCCATTTAACAAACTCTGCTCCAGAGTCTTGCACAATTGAAAGTATCAGTACGCATCTTCAGACAGATTCTCCAGCACCACCATTAGATGCACAGAACCTAGAAGATAAACCTCCATCTCTGAAAGAGAATCACTGCATGGAGGGTAATTATGCTTCAAACTTAGCGGAGTCTGTTTTACAGGATGCCTTCATTAGACTGTCACAGTCAGAGCCCACTTTTACTACAGAAGCTGCAGTCAGCATCTCTGCAGAAAGCATTGATGACCAATCACCCAGCAATTCAACAGAATGTATAACAAATCCTCCTTGTTCATGGAATGTACTTCCCAAAATTGTTATTGTACAAAGTCCAGATAATTGTGAGAATGCTTCAGAATGGCAAGAACCTTGCAGCCCTACAATAACTTCCTGCTCAGACTCTGATCTGTTAAGTGGTACTCCAGTTGATGTACAGGAGCACATTGTTAGCCAGAATAATTCAGAGTCAGCTGGTTTGCCTCCTAGTTCTATTGAGGTAGCTCTAGTTTGTGCAGCAAATGTCATAGGGACTGTTTCAAGCCCTTATATCACTGAGGGTCTACAGCTGGACCGAACCTCATATGATGTAACTGAGCATTTGCCTTGCAATGGAAACAATGGGGATGGAGCTTCACTCAGTGGTTCTGAATGCGGAGAGATGAGCTTCTCGTTCTCTTCAGCTCTCTATGGTGTAACCCAGGTGGCCAGTGTCATAGGAGTTGCAGGGTTAAGTGACGAGCCAGACATGGGTTTTTCTGCTGCTTCGAGCGGCCTACTGTCTGCAGCGGAAACTTCTGCTGCAGTCACCCTCCAATGCAGTGTGAGTGTTGGCAGCAGCCTAGAGACATTTGCCCATAACATTGCTGAGGTGTTGTTCAAAGAAGCAGCCACCGTTCTTACAAAGCCTGACAATTGCAGAAGTGTCGGTGGATTTATGGAATCTGTGGACCAAAAGATCATTGAAACCGTGACAAGACCCAAAGTCTCTCATTGGGAGGAATTGTTAAAGGATGACTTTGCCTTGAATATGTCGAATTTAATTCTAAAACATTCTTTTGAAGAAGCAAATAGCAAAGTGCAAACAGCACATCAAGAAAAGGAAAATAATTTGGGTGTAAATCCAACCAATATATTAATTGAAAGTGTGAATAAGTCTCTCTTCAGTATATTATATTTCACTTGCAGGAAAATCAAAGAAATTGTCGGGCACAATGATGTTTCTACACTCTTTCAAGATGATACGATGATAAACAGTAAGGATTCAGAAACCAACAGCAAAGAGGATGGAGATTCAATTTACTATAATGTCAGTGATAGTGTTGAAAATGTTGGTCATACATCTGCTCCTCACGGGAACCTGGCAGATCCAACAATCCCGATTGAGAAAACATGTGTGGGGCCAGATTTGTCACAGCAGGTTAACCTGAACCCAACCCGGCTTGGCGGCAGACGAGGCAGTGACTGTGGAAACATTTCACCCACTTTGACCAATGCACTGAGATCAAGGAATACTGCAGCTACTGGGACTAATGTTGTTGGCCCACAACATCAACAGAAAATATGTGACAAAGACACTCATTCATCCTCTATTGATGCTATTGAGGTGGGTAGCAGACAGGGTGGTGCAGTTCAAGGTCGTACATGTAATTATGCAAGCACACTTACAGACATGAGAGGCCAAAGTTACCCTGATAAAGACCAGAACATCCTTATCACAAATGCACAAAGTACATTGAGTCCATCTAAATCTTCGTTCCAAGTTGAAAAGTCAACAGCTAACGACCTTTCAATAAATGGTTTTGCTGACCATGTATCCAAAACGGTTGTTTCCATGGCAACAGAAATGGCAGCCATTTGCCTTGAAAACACAAATGCCAAACAGCCGTGGTTCTGTCCATGGAAATCAAGGTTTGGTGACCATGAGCATTTCATGGTCCCACAGTCATCCCCAGCAAGATCTCTCACCAGGAGTAAAGACTCTCAGCCGACAACAGCCAAGAGACTTAAGCCACCAAGACTGAGTGAAATCAAGAGGAAGACACAAGAGCAACCTGAGCTAAAAGAAAAGCTAATGAACAGAGTGGTTGATGAGTCATTAAACCTTGATGATGCCTTGGACCAAATTAATAACTTTGCCCAGGAGGTAACAGCTAAAATAGTGAACTCGGCTGAACTAACGGTGATGGACACTGTGAGGCAGGGGCAGGGGCAGGGGCAGGGGCAGGGGCAAGGGCAGGGGCAGGGGCAGGGGCAGGGGCAGGGGCAGGGGGGCAGGCGAGAAACAGGCTACTGGGCAGGGAAAAAAAGACATCCAGTTACGAAAGCATTCCCGAAGAGGACACGGATTCCAACAGCTCGTGGGCTGCCGTTGGTGCCATGACTAAGTTTGGGCAGCCAGTGAGCAGGGGCAGTTCCATCTCTAAACAATCGAGCTGTGAAAGCATCACAGATGAGTTTTCCAACTTCATGATGAATCAGATGGAAAATGAAGGCTGGGGATTTGACTTGTTGCTGGATTACTATGCCAGCAAGCATGCCAGCAACATTTTAAATGCAGCTCTGCAGCAGGCGTGCAGAAAGAATGGCCACCTTAGTGTAAGTGCAACGTGTCTGTCGAAACAATCGAGTACAGAGAGCATTACGGAGGAGTTTTACAGGTACATGCTCCACGAATTGGACAAAGAAAGCAAAGAGGGGAAAGCCAACAAAGAGCTCCACAACATGCTGGTTCCCCCTGCTGGGAGAACAACTTTAAGCTTTAGGCAGTCTTCAATGCCAGACAGACGAGCATCTGAGGGACGATTAACAGTAACTCCCCATGTGAAAGCAAACTCTTTCGATGGCTTTGCCCGGAAGGATCGCAGAAACACGCTGCACGTACATCCAGGTGATGCAGCAATGTCCACTAACCTGTACAAATCCTTAACAGACTCTTGTTTATATCAGAGGAGTAAAACCGACCACATCACTGACATGCTGATAAATGAAACTTGGTCAAATTCCATTGAAGCTCTCATGAGGAAAAATAAAATCATTGGCGATGATGCTGACAATCAGTGTGGTGAACCGTTGTCCAAGCAACAGGCCGAAACTTGTCCCACCTGGGTAGTTACAGACACTATCAAATGTGGGAAGTCAGGCAGCAGCTGTCAACAAGGTTCTTCTGAAACTGCACCCCATAACTCCAGAACTGAAAGCAAACTGTGTGAGACAGACGTTGGCCAGAGAGTGGAGAAAGCAAAATTAGTGACTGACAAGAAAGGCTTCAGTTCGCACGATCGGGCGGCCATGAAGAGAAAGAAAATGTCCCACTGCCCAAGGGAAGTCCCTTTAATTCATATAGAGGACGACCAAAAGGAAGAGATCAAGCAATGCCGGCAGGGAAAGGCTGCCTGCAGCATGAAGAGGCCGATGGAAAGGAAGTTTCCTGAAGTCGATTCTGAAGGGCAAAGTGAATCTGCCTCTTTAATATCCAGGTAAGTGTCAAAATAAACTCAGCACATTTCTTTTTTGTTGCCAGTACAAATTTGACCTGCGGCTATATCTTCAATATGTTTTTTATGATATTATATTAAAAATGGAACGTGGCCCTAAGCATAGGAAAGAGTGTTATACTAGAATAACACCTTGCAAGCATTGTGATAGTCACATAATGCAAGAATTATTTAGAGAGCAACAAGTCATAGTCATAAAGTCATAGTCCCTTTGGCCCAACTTGCCCACACTGACCAACATATCCCATCTACACTAGTCCTACCTGCCTGCATTTGACCCATATCCCTCTAAACATGTCCCATCTACTGTATGTACCTGTCTAAATATTTCTTCAACGTTGCAATAGTACCTGCAGATCATAAGGGATTGTCTTTGGATCCCATCACAGAAATTTGCACGATTTACGAGTATCAAACATGTACAAGAATATCAACCAGCTGTTCTACTCACCCTCCACAGTTAGTTGCTTGTAAAGTGTGTGGGTGAACAATGGAAAGGCAACCCTGACTACTGGATGCAATTCATTCCCCAAGGTTTTTGAAGATAGGTTTATCACTAGAGTATTGGGTCCTCCAAAACATTACATTTATCATGTCAGGCTTCAAATCACTCATGTACCACATCCCAAGCTATCTTCTTGCTGAAATTAATTTGCTGCAATTAATTCACATATTTGCTTTTATTAATTCCCTTGGGAACCTATACCCAAAGATATCCAAAGAACCTATAACCAAAGATTGACTAATTTGAGGCATATAATGGTTCTACAATTTAGATTTGAATTAAATTCATTTCAAATGAAGGTTGGCTTTAATAAGAAGATAGACACATAATGCTGGAGTAACTCAGCGGGACAGGCAGCATTTCTGGAGAGAAGGAATGGGTGACGTTTTGGGTCAATAGACAATAGACAATGGGTGCAGGAGTAGGCCACTTGGCCCTTTGAGCCAGCACCGCCATTCAATGTGATCATGGCTGATCATCCCCAATCAGTACCCCGTTCCTGCCTTCTCCCCCGACTCCACTATTTTTAAGAGCCCTATCTAGCTCTTTCTTGTAAGCATCCAGATAACCTGCCTCCACCGCCCTCTGAGGCAGAGAATTCCACAGACTCACCACTCTCTGTGAGAAAAAGTGTTTCCTCGCCTCCGTTCTAAATGGCTTACTCCTTATTCTTAAACTGTGGCCCTTCTTCAGGCTTTAATTACTCTGTTGAATGAAACAATAGTTCACTCTCCTACGTGAAAATAATAGCATGACTAGTCTGATCTTTATATCACTTCACTCCATCCAGGCCAAAACAAATGAATGTCATCAGATATTAAATATCTCAGCCAATGAAGACTATTTTAAATCCGCTCAGTGTGAGAAGTATTGGTATAGTAATAGAAAATACTTGAAATCTGCAACATGTCTGGCAACACGAGAAAGTGGTCACATTTCAGATCAGTGACCTTTAACAGATGATCTTTCATCAGGTTAGGAATAATGCCTTTGTCTGCCTAATGCACCTCAGATACAGCCTCGCCATTGGAATATTTCCAGGATATATTTTTTGTTTATAGTTCAGTTTTGTTTAGTTTATTGTCATGTGTACTGAGGTACAGTGAAAAGCTTTTGCTGCGTGCTAGCCAGTCAGTGGAAAGACAATGCATGATTATAATCGAGCCATCCACAGTGTACAGATATATGCTAATGGGAATAATGAGAATAACATTTAGTTCAAGATAAAGTCAAGCAAAGTACGATCAAAGATAGTCCGAGGGTCACCAATGAGGTAGATAGTAGCTCAGGACTGCTTTCTAGTTGTTGGGAGGATGGTTCAGTTGCCTGATAACAGCTTGGAAAAAACTGTTCCTAAATCTGGAGGTTTGTGTTTTCACACTTCTATATATCTATTCATTTTATTCATTAAAGGGATGTGAGCTTTGCAGCTGAGACAACATTTAATTGCCCATCCTGTGAGAAGGTGGTGTTGAGATGCCTTCTTGAACCATTGTAGTCATTTGAGGTGTGAGTATATCCACAAAGCTGTTTAGGAGAGAGTTCCACAATTTGACCCCAGTGGCATTGAAGGAATGGTGATTTATTGCCCAGTCAGCTAGGTGCGTGGCTTGGTGGGCAATTTCCTGCTGGCGGTGTTCCCATGCTTCTGTTGCCTTTGAGCTTCTGGCTGACAGAGGTTGTGGATTTGGACATTTCTTTATACGGAGTCTTGGTGAGTTATTGCAATATATCCTGTGGATTGTACAAACTGCTAGCACTGTGCATTGGTGACAGAGTGACTGAATGGTTCTGGATGTTTTATCCTGTATAGTATCAAGCTTCTTGAGTGTTATTGAAACTGCACTAATCATGACTTGACCTTTACAGATGGTGGACAGGTTTCGGGGAATTAGACAGTAAGTAACTTGCTGGAGGATTCCGAGCCTCTGCCCTGTACTTGTAGCCACATTGTGTGCATTTCAGTTTCTGATCAGTGGTAACCCTTGGATATTGATAGTGGCGCTTTCAGTGATGTTATTGCCATTGAATGTCAGGGGTTGAGAACTGTCTCTTGTTGAATATCGTCATTTCCTGGCACTTGTGCAGCACAAATGTTAATTTCCACCTACCTCGGCACTGTGGCACAGCGGTCGGGATGCTACCTTACAGCGCCAGAGACCCAGGTTCGGTACTGACTACAGGTATTGTCTGTTTGGAGTTTGCATGTTCTCACTGTGACCAAGTGGGTTTTCTCCAGGTGCTCAAGTTTCCCCGCATATCCCAAAGATGTGCAGGTTTGTAGGTTAATTAGCTTCTGTAAATACTCCCTGGTGTATAGGACATGGAATTGGTGATCATTGGTCGGCAGGGACTCAGTGGGCCAAATGGCCTGTTTCCACGCTGAACTAAACTAAACTAAAACTATCAGCCCAGGACATAATGTCAGCGGTACACAAATGTTTTGTTGTAGGTACAGCCTTCTAGAACTTTCCATGGCAGGACCTTGTGTGACGCTGAGAAAGAGAAGGTTCAGGTTGGAAAATGTTAGCTCCTTTTTTTGCAAACTCGGGACACCCTAATACTGTGCAGCCAATTTGGTGCATCTGAACCACAAAAAAACACAATGGCCTGTTTGATACCAAAACATCAATGAGATGTTTATGAAAAAACTTCTTGTGAGCAGAAGAATAAATACTGGGCAGGATACCAGCGCTAATTCTCCTCATCATTTTGTCATTTTGCAATAGTATTGTTTATGTATATTTGAAAGAACATGCAAGTCCTACATTTAACACAATAGGCAATAGACAACAGACCATAGGTGCAGGAGTAGGCCATTTGGCCCTTTGAGTCAGTTCTACCATTCACTGTGATCATGGCTGATTATCCACAATCAGTACCCCGTTCCTGCCTTCTCCCCATATTCCCTGACTCTGCTATCTTTAAGAGCTCTATCTAACTCTCTCTTGAAAGCATCTAGAGAATTGGCCTCCACTGCCTTCCAGAGGCAGATAATTCCACAGATACACAACCCTCTGTGTGAAAAAGTGTTTCCTCATCTTCGTTCTAAATGGTTTACCCCTTATTCTTGAACTGTGGCGTCTGGTTCTGGACTCCCACGACATCAGGAACATGTTTCCTGCCCCTAGCGTGTCCAAACCCTTAATAATCTTATATGTTTCAATAAGACACCCTCGCATCCTTCTAAATTCCAGTGTATACAACCCCAGCCACTCCATTCTCTCAATATATGACAGTCCCGCCATCCTGGGAATTAACCTTGTGAACCTACACTCCCTCAACAGCTAGAATATCCTTCCTCAAATTTGGAGACCAAAACTGCACACAATACTGCTTTCAAGAGAGAGCTAGATGGGGCTCTTAAAAATAGCGGAGTCAGGGGATATGGGGAGAAGGCAGGAACGGGGTACTGATTGGGGATGATCAGCCATGATCACATTGAATGGCTCGAAGGGCCAAATGGCCTGCTCCTGCACCTATTGTCTATTGTCAATACTCTAGGTGTGGTCTCACTAGGGCCCTGTTCAACTGCAGAAGGACCTCTTTGCTCCTATACAACTTCCCTTTCTTCACTGCCTGCTGTACCTGCTGTACCTGCATATTTACTTTCAGTGACGGATGAACAAGGACCCCCAGATCTTGTTGTACTTCCCCTTTTCCCAACTTGACACTATTTAGATAATAATCTGCCTTCCTGTTTTTACCACCAATGTGGATAACCTCACATTCATTCACATTAAACTGCATCTGCCATGTATCTGCCCACTCACCCAACCTGTCCAAGTCACCCTGCATCCTCATAGCATCCTACTCACAGGTCACACTGCCACCCAGCTTTGTGTCATCTGTAAATTTGCTACTTTTAATCACTTCATCTAAATCATTAATGTATATTGTAAATAGCTACAGTCCCAGCACCGAGCCTTGCAGTACCCCACTAGTCCCTGCCTGCCATTGTGAAAGGGACCCGTTAATCCTTATTCTTTGTTTCCTGTCTGCCAACCAATTTTCTATCCATGTCAGTACCCTACCCCCAATACCATGTGCCCTAATTTTGCCCACTAATCTTCTATGTAGGACCTTATCAAATGCTTTCTGAAAGTCCAGGTACACTACATCCACTGGCTCTCCCTTGTCCATTTTCCTAGTTACAATAAGCATGATTTCCCCGTCGAAACAGTGAACGGTCGGCAGAGGCAGTGCTGAGGGTTCAAAAACCCTGACCACCATGGGTGATAAAAGGAAGATGACTGAACTTTATTACCTTCCATCACAGTGAGGAATTTTGCTTCCACTGTGGTGGATGTTTATGTTAAATGTATTGTGTATTGTGTTCTTTTTTACTTGTATGGCTGCATGGTTACTCAAATATCACTGTACTTGTGACAATAAATGTGAACTTGAACTTGAACGAACTTGAACTTGAACTAAATCCATGCTGACTCGGACCGATGCTGTTACTGCTATCCAAATGAGCCGCTATTTCATCTTTATTAATTGACTCCAGCATCTTCCCCACCACCGATGTCAGGCTAACTGCTCGATAATTCCCTGTTTTCTCTCTCTCACCTTTCTTAAAAAGTTGGATAACATTAGCTGCCCTCCAATCCACAGGAACTGATCCTGAATCTATAGAACATTGGAAAATTATCACCAATGCATCCACAATTTCTAGAGCCACTTCCTTAAGTACCCTGGGATACAGACCATCTGGCCCTGATGATATAACACCTTGGCAATCATTCACTAAAGTGTTAACTTAAATTATGTATCATCACTGGTTAAAGATTTGAAGCTTCCAATTCAAAGTCCGATGTTGATAGTATCTGGGGATGTTATGAAATGTGATGGTAGGATAAAGATTTTCTTCAGGCAGTGATATCTAATCCCCAATCAGTACAATAGATGGAGGTACAGAATTGCAGCAAGTCATGACAAATTGTTCTAGTATAGTCCTTCAAATATTGAAGTATTTAAATAATGAAAATAATCAGAAAAAAAAACAGAGGTCACCTTCTTTCAGGAGATTAATGGCACACACTTCAAAAGGACTGAAAAATCTGCTGCCCTGCAATCAAAACAAACTTTCAGGAATTAAGCTCTTTAATTCCAGAGATGTCAGTGTTTGAGTTCATTTCTATCATAGAACAGTTTCTCATTCAACTGATTTCACTGCTTTCCATTTTATGGGGTACTTCTCAGAGATAATCTTTCTCTCACTCAAAATGACACGTTTGACCTTGAAAGACTGCCACAAGCATCTGTGGTCATGCAGTTGTCACTCGTTACAAAAAGCTTGTTAATACGAGACCTACTCAAGGTCGAAGAGAGTTCATCCTTTGAGAAACAATATTTTAGTAATTAATAATTACACATGAGGTCATGGTTGTGTGGTGACTATTTCAGGTAATTATTAGAAGACTGCATACAGTAATTACTGTCTGATCTCTTTAATTCTCAAATGCATCTTATTAGTCTTGGACATGTAACAGGAATATAAACTATCAGTGTTGGGGATATGTTGTCATTTTGTATAAGGCTGCTTCCAATTGACTTACTAACCCTAAGAGACATAACACAAGCTAACGATTGTCAGCAGAATTTAAGGCCGCTGCATAAAAGAGTCAGTGACAACATGGAAAAGTAATTGTGTTAGGGGCAGGAAGGCAAGATATGACAAGCAGTTGTTTATCAGACTGGAGGGCAGCTTCTCAGAGGTGTGTGAAGTTAGTGCTGCTTTTCTTGGAAATCCTACACATTCACCCTACATGGGATAGAAGGCTATGTAGGATAAGATTTTCAGATTTCCAATGACTGCAACTTAGTTGCATGGAAAGTAGTGAGGAGGGTAGTGGTAAACTTAAAGAGGACATAGGCTGTTGGAATGGACAGAGACATGCAGATAATATTTAATCCAGATGTGACATTTGACAGAAAGAATGAGGAGAGGCAATAGAATGGTACAGATCTTAACAGGTACAGCTAATGAGGGATCTTCTGTTTGACAAAATGATTAATAAAGCATTGGGGCTCTGAGTTTAGTTTAATGATATAACGCAGAAAAAAGCCCTTCGGCCCACCGTGTCTGCACTGACCAGCGATCCCTGCACATAATTGGCTTGGTATGAGTGTAAATTGTCCCTCGTGTTAGAATAAACACAAGGGATAATTTACACTCATACCAAGCCAATTAACCTACAAATCTGTACGTCTTTGGTCTGTGGGGTGGAAACCAAAGATCTCAGAGAAAACGCACACAGGTCACGTGGAGAACGTACAAACTCCGTACAGATAGCACCCATGGTCAGGATCGCACCCAGGTCTCTGACACTAAGGCTGTAGCTCTACCGCAATGCCACCTTGCCGCTCTATGTTACATAGTTATAGAGAAACTTTAAAAAAATACTGCCAAATTCACAACTGGAATATTCCCTCCAATTGCGATCGTCGGTATTAGGAATGACTCTAGAGGGAATACAGAAAACAGTTACTTGAATAAATCCTGGGATAAAGAATTTCAGTTGTAAGAACATCTGGAGTTATTCTCCTTGGACCAGAGAAGACTGAGAAGAGATTTAATAAAGACACACACAATCCTGGTGGCGTTAGTAAGAGCAACTAGAGAGAAACAGTTCCCATTAGCAGATGGATCATGGAATAGCGAACACAGTTTTAAGTGTGTAGGAAGGAACTGCAGATGCTGGTTTAAACCAGACACAAAAATCTGGAGTAAATGAGTGGGACAGGCAGCATCTTTGGAGAGAAGGAATGGGTGACATTTCGGGTCGAGACCCTTCTTCAGACTAGTTAGGGATAAGGGAAACGAGAGATATAGACGAGGATGTGGGGAGATAAAGAACAATGAATGAAAGATATGCAAAAAAGTAACGATGATCAAGGAAACAGGCCAATGTTAGCTGTTTGTTGGGTGAAAATGAGAAGCTGGTGTGAATTTTGTGGGGGAGGGATAGAGAGAGAGGGAATGCCGGAGTTACTTAAAGTTAGAGAAATCAATATTCATATCACTGGGCTGCCAGCTGCCCAAGCAAAATATGTGATTGGCAACAGATTAAGTTGTGATGTGAGGAAAAACTTTAATGTAAGAAGTGATAATGAAGAACTCACTGGCTGTAAGCGTGATACATAGATTCAACTTTGCTTTCAGAATAGAACTGGGTAAATAAATTTATGTGAAGGCAAATGTTTTGCAGGCTACAGGGAAAAGGAACAATTAATGGATTGTTCACAGGCCAAACCTCCTGTGCTGTAGTGATTCTGTGATTGCATGAACTGTACATGCCTTATGCATCAGCACATGAGTAGAATTAGTAATCTGATTTGACCAAAATAAATGAGCATCCAAACAAGTTTCCTGCCACTTCCCCCATTTTACCACCTTTAATTGAATCTGGCTGCTTTGAAGATTTACATTATTAAAAGATCCACCAATTTGTTTTCCCCATAGCCCTGCAATTTATTTTCCTCAAGTACATATCCAATTCCCTATGGAAAGATTAAATTTGATTTGTTTTCATTGATCTTATTTCTTCCCCCAATGGGAATAATTTCTCTTCACTGACTTGAGCCTTTTAGATTTTGAAACATTTCATCACATCTCTCTCTTCTTCTTTAAGGACAGCTTCAGTTTCTCTAATATACCAGTGGTCCTTCATCCTTGAGAGCATTCAAGTTGATCTATTCTCCACCCTTTCTATGGCCTTCAAAAGCACCTAAACGCAATTTTCCAGTTCCAACTGCGCCAGTGTTTTGTAAGAATGCTTTTGCATTCTACACTCTCTAGCCTATGTCCTTATGGACCATGTGATTCCATTGAATCCATTGTGGAACTCACCTGGCACTTCCAAGTGTAGACTGCCCCAAATGCAACCTGCCAGTGCAGAGTGGCTACCAAACACGCAACAATGATCTCAATCTGTGGACAATGTGTGTGCAACATCGCCATTGTAACACCGGAGTTTGGAAATAGTGTGGGTCTTGATAAGGAAAGCAGGAGCTAACTGAAGGAAGCAGGCCCACACACACACTACATAGTAAATAAAGATTTACATGGGTTGACTCCTCTGTGTGAAATGACAAGCCTTTATCACAGGTTATTTTATAAACATACGGAAACTTCACAGATGCTCCCTGACCTGTGAAATGTTTCCAGCACTCTTGTGTTTCATTTACAAATCTGCTGAACTGAGGCCAAATACGGATATTTGCAAATAATTACTGATTTGGAACAATGAATGAGAAATTTGATCATTTTATCATGGAATGCCATATTTGTACAGATATGTACAGACATTGTAACCCACACTAGGATGCAACCTGCTCACCAACTCGTTCCTTACTTGCCCAGTGCCAATGGGTAATGGGCCACACCATACCATGCCACAGCACTGGCCATCCCCAAACCAACTGACTGCTGCAAACCAACTCATTGTTCTTGACCTTGTTGACTAATCTCCCCCCACCCTCATCCCCCCTTCAGACTCCTGATCACTCGGTCAGCCCAGACCCAAACCTTTCCCCTTTCCTTCTAACCATTCAGCCGGTGCATGTCCAAAAGAGATGGGGGAGATATTGAACAATTTTTTTCTTCGGTATTCACCAAGGAGAAGGATATTGAAATATGTGAGGTAAGGGAAACTAGTAGAGTAGCTATGGATACTATGAGGTTCAAAGTAAAAGAAGTACTGACACTTTTGAAAAATATAAAAGTGGATAAGTCTCCAGGTCCTGACAGGATATTCCCTAGGACATTGAGGGAAGTTAGTGTAGAAATAGCCGGGGCTATGACAGAAATATTTCAAATGTCATTAGAAACGGGAATAGTCCCCGAGGATTGGCGTACTGCGCATGTTGTTCTATTGTTTAAAAAGGGTTCTAAGAGTAAACCTAGCAATTATAGACCTGTTAGTTTGACTTCAGTGGTGGGCAAATTAATGGAAAAGATACTTAGAGATAATATATATAAGCATCTAGATAAACAGGGTCTGATTAGGAACAGTCAACATGGATTTGTGCCTGGAAGGTCATGTTTGACTAATCTTCTTGAATTTTTTGAAGAGGTTACTAGGGAAATTGACAAGGGTAAAGCAGTGGATGTTGTCTATATGGACTTTAGTAAGGCCTTTGACAAGGTTCCTCATGGAAGGTTGGTTAAGAAGGTTCAACTGTTGGATGTAAATGCAGGAATAGCAAGATGGATTCAAACAGTGGCTGAATGGGAGAAGCCAGAGGGTAATGGTGGATGGCTGTTTATCGGGTTGGAGGCAGGTGACCAGTGGGGTGCCTCAGGGATCTGTGTTGGGTCCTTTGTTGTTTGTCATGTACATCAATGATCTGGTTGAAGGTGTGGTAAATTGGATTAGTAAGTATGCAGATGATACCAAGATAGGGGGTGTTGTGGATAATGAAGAGGATTTCCAAAGTCTACAGAGTGATTTAGGCCATTTGGAAAAATGGGCTGAAAGATGGCAGATGGAGTTTAATGCTGATAAATGTGAGGTGCTACACCTTGGCAGGACAAATCAAAATAGGACGTACATGGTAAATGGTAGGGAATTGAAGAATACAGTTGAACAGAGGGATCTGGGTATAACCGTGCATAGTTCCTTGAAGGTGGAATCTCATATAGATAGGATGGTAAAGAAAGCTTTTGGTATGCTAGCCTTTATAAATCAGAGCATTGAGTATAGAAGCTGGGATGTAATGTTAAAATTGTACAAGGCATTGGTGAGACCAAATCTGGAGTATGGTGTACAATTTTGGTCGCCCAATTATAGGAAGGATGTCAACAAAATAGAGAGAGTACAGAGGAGATTTACTAGAATGTTGCCTGGATTTCAACAACTAAGTTACAGAGATAGGTTGAATAAGTTAGGTCTTTATTCTCTGGAGCGCAGAAGGTTAAGGGGGGACCTGATAGAGGTCTTTAAAATGATGAGAGGGATAGACAGAGTTGATGTGGACAAGCTTTTCCCTTTGAGAATAGGGAAGATTCAAACAAGAGGACATGACTTCAGAATTAAGGGACAGAAGTTTGGGGTAATATGAGGGGGAACTTCTTTACGCAGAGAGTGGTAGCGGTGTGGAATGAGCTCCCAGTGGAAGTGGTGGAGGCAGGTTCATTGGTATAATTTAAAAATAAATTGGATAGGCATATGGATGAGAAGGGAATGGAGGGTTATGGTATGAGTGCAGGCAGGTGGGACTAAGGGGAAAAAAATTTGTTCGGCACGGACTTGTAGGGCCGAGATGGCCTGTTTCCGTGCTGTAATTGTTATATGGTTATATGGTTATATGTCTGTCACCCATCACTAATGAACAGAATTCCCTCACATCGAGGTGAGGAGGAACTTCTTTGGTCAGAGGGTAGTTAATCTGTGGAACTCATTGCCACAGATGGCTGTGGAGGCCATGTTAGTGGGTATTTTTAAGGCAGAGATAGTCAAATTCTTGATTAGAACGGGTGTCAAGGGTTATGGGGAGAAGGCAGGAAAATGGGATGAGGAGGCAGAGATCAGCCATGATTGAATGGCGGAGTGGACTCAATGGGCTAAATAGCCTAATTCTACTCTGATAACTTGTGAGTCCCAGTCATCAGCCATCCTCTTACTAGATCATCAATATCCCTCCCCCTCCATGAATGTTGCTCCAGAATGATGTCAAGTCCCTGATCCTGATCACAGAACTCCCCTCCTGTCAAAGGCTGGGAATATCTGACATGACCGGGGCATGTTTACCAAATAGAGTTCACTCATCTGCCTCAGACCCTAGACCTGATCTCGAAATGATTTGTAAGCCAAGGCTCTTACCCAACTGTTAAGTCTATGTGGCCCCAGGTCCCTTACCTGATGGTCGTTGACCCGAGTTGATCCCAACATCCTTACCAATTATCAACTCAATATAACCCAAGATTCTTTACCTCTTTATCAGCCTATCCAAGACTAAGCTCTTTACTCCATTGTTGACCCAGGATAATCCAACGCTTCTTACCTCATTGTCGACCCAACACTTACCTGATGCCTCTTGCCCATCAACCCAAACAAGTCGCCACGATCATTACTTGTGTTCCAACGCCTTCAGCGGGTTCTGATCCTGATTACCAATCCAATAAGCCCGTCATCTCGCCTGTTTGCTTAAATTATTTCCAATTTATCCTAACCCTAACTTGATCAGTCCTCCATTCCAGTTGCCAATCCTCTTCCCACCTCTGCCAAACTCACTCCTGGATAACATATTTTCAGTTTTCTAAAGGTATCATTCACATTTGATATCAGGCAATAGTCAGCACATAACAAGTGCAATCCTTGGCATGTTGCAACACTTGTTGCAAACACTCCTGTTTGTCAGCTATAAAAACCTGGATGCAACACAACTTCCTCAAACTCAACAGCGATAAGACAGAATTCCTCCTCATAGGCTCCAATGCCACACTCAGCAAAATCAATAACCCCACTCTCACCATCGACGGCACCACTGTCTCCCCATCTCCCAAGGCCCGCAACCTTGGCGTGATCTTTGATTCCACCCTCTCCCTTGAGCCTCACATCCGCCATGTCATTAAAACCTCCTTCTTTCATCTCCGCAACATCGCCAAACTCAGACCCTCTCTCACACCTCCCGCTGCTGAAAGACTCATCCATGCCTTCATCTCCTCCCGACTGGACTATTGCAACTCACTTCTCCTTGGCATCAGCTCCACCTACATCAACCGACTCCAACTGGTCCAGAACGCAGCCGCCTGACTCATCACCCATACCAAATCCTGGTATCACATCACTCCAGTCCTCAAACAACTTCACTGGCTTCCCATCTCCCACTGGATCACCTACAAAATCCTGATCCTCACCTACAAAGCCCTCCACCATCTGGCCCCCCCCATATCTCACTGTCCTCCTCTCCCACTACCAACCCTCACGGTCCCTCGGATCCACATCAGCCGGTCTCCTCTCCATCCACAAGTCCAACCTCTGCAGTTTTGGGGACAGAGCCTTCTCCAGGGCAGCTCCCAGGCTCTGGAACTCCCTCCCCCAACTGATCCGCAATTCCGTGTCCCTCACCATCTTCCAGTCCCACCTCAAGACCCATCTCTTCACCTCTGCCTATCCTTAGCCCCACGTCCCCCTCCCTTTTCATCTGTGCATTAATTGCCTCACATTGTGTTTTGAATTGTATTCTGTCTTTACTTTGTGTACTAGTCATGTCTCTACTATTTATTTCATTCCCCTTACATGTTTTTCCTCTACCTGCTAAATTTTTGTAAGGTGTCCTTGAGACTCTTGAAAGGCGCCCATAAATAAAATGTATTATTATTATTATTATTATTACTTGCAAGATCAGTTCAGACTGAAGTCCAATCGCTCAATGTGCTAATAGCAGGAGCTATGAATTCAAGTTCAAGTTCATATTTATTGCCACATGCACCAATTACCGGAATTGACTTAGCATGCAGCCATACAAACAAAAGAGCATAATACACAATAGAATTCTGGCCTCTCTCCATGGAGACCAAGATTTAGCGCATCCCCTCAGTATGCTACTATTTTCTTCTACAACCTTGTTCATCAAGAGCAGTCAGCAGAAACGCCTGTGGCCCTTGCCCTTTACAACTTCAGAATCGTGTATAGCCTGTGTCTGAATTCTATGCTCCTACCAACGTGGGTAAACTGCCTCAGAAATGTGCATGTGTATCCATAGAACTGCAAGATACGCACTTGCATAGAGATTGTAGACTTGATAAAGTGAACATGGAGAATTCCATAGAAACACAATAGACTGCGGGTTCTGGAATCTTCAGAATCTTGAGGAACTAAACAGGTCAAGGAGTTTCTGTGTTGGGAATGGCTAGAAAACTAATCAGTCTGAAGAAGTGTCCTGACCTAAAAAGTCAACTTTCCGTTCCATCCACAGATAGAGACTTCCGTGCTTTTTGTGTGATGTTGTTTTTCTTTGCCAGGCTAGAAGTGAAAGTCTGGTGACAAGCAAAAGGTAATTTATTCCAACTGACTTCAAACACCTCCTGGTGGCTGGAATGCCACAGCTAAAACTTTGAGAATGGTATTTTATCCAAACTTCGTTGAGTTAAGGAAGGAGTGACAAATGGATTTTTCAATATCACATCAATTAATTATTTTCCTCTCTCTGTTTTAATCCCTTGAGTTTCGCGAAGAATCTGGTGGCGATAGAGAAGGCCACAGCTGAAGAAAATCCCTGCAGTTTAAGCACCAGTGATGACAGCCTGGGGAGCTGGTCACAGCTTATCAATGAAGATGACCATGCAGAAGACAGTAGTAGCTATCTGCATCTTAGTGGAAGGTCATTAACAATATCACAGCATGTTCAGTGAAGAATGAATGGTTGTATGATTGTTATTTAAATTTACTGTTTTGACGCAGTAGGTTTATCACAAATTATTAGGAATCCAACCAGCCCACCAGCTAAGTAAAATGAACCAGCTCATCCACCCATTAATCACATGAAATGAATCATTGCAACAGATAATTAAACAGAAGGGGAAATAAGAAATGTGCTATCCCTCGGTGGAATAATATCATGATTAGTGCCCATCAGATGTAATATTTTACCCAGTTACATCAAACTGGTTTAAATCATTGTATCATTTTGAATGTGTCTGAGGATTTTAATTCTTTGATGAAATTGTTCATGTGGAAATGAAACTTTTTACATTTTAACTCATGTAGAATTAGCATTAACACAACTTTTGTAAACTGCTGCCTATTCCTTAACTTACTTCATGTCTTGTTCACCCGTCTTGCCTGTGCTTGCTGAATATGCATCCAGCAATCTTACATACCCCTACAAACCTTCTAAAATACCTGCCCTCTTCTGTTGAAGATAGACACAAAATGCTGGAATAACTCAGGCAGCGTCTCTGGAGAGAAGGAATGGGTAACGTTTTGGATCAAGACCCTTCTAAAGACACTTCCAGCATTTTGTGTCTATCTTTGATTTAAACCAGCATCTGCAGTTCTTTCCTACACATTTTTGTTCTCTTCTGTTTACAGGTCCCTCCACATTCCAAGATGCAATTTACACATCTTTGCCTCAGTGCTTTTAGGTGTCTTGAACTTAAGATCTGGCATTCCCTCACTAAATCTATGCCTCTCCGTCCTCTTCAAAACCTTCCTCTTTGACCCAGCAGTCAGTCAATTGCTCCAACATCTTGGTGCCAAATATCTTTATGAGTCCTTTTGCTGAGCACTGATTTATCATGTTGGAGATACTATAAAAATGCAAATTGTTATTAATAATTACAATCTCCATTCTCCCTTCCATTGACTCCATCTACACTTCATGCTGCCTCTGCAAAGCCACCAACATAATCATGGATGAGTCTCACCCCGGACTCTCCCTCTTTTCCCCTCTCCCATCAGGCAAGAGGTAAAGAAGTGTGCAAACGCATACCTCCAGATGCAGGGACAGTTTCTTCCCAGCTGTTATCAGGCAACTGAACCATCCTATCACCAACTAGAGAGCGGTCCTGAGCTACCATCCACCTCATTGGAGACCCTCGGACTATCTTTAATCAGACTTAATCCTACACTAAACGTTATTCCCTACATCCTGCATCGTACACTGTAGATAGCTTGATTGTAATCATGCATAGTCTTTCCGCTGACTGGATAGCACAGAACAAAAAAGCGTTTTACTGTACCTCAGTACACATGACAATAAACTAAACTAAATTAATATTTTCCTGTTCGATTAACAATCTGCATTACTATAAAAAACTAAGAACAGAAGACACCTGCTCCCACAGCATTGGCCAGATGACCATCTGCACAATGTTTTAAACTGAGCTTGTCAAAAACAGTATATTGGAGGGTGTGCTGCTCTGTTGAAATCAATTGCACTTTATAGTCCATCCAATGTGCACTTGCTTATTTGTGGTTGATTTGAAGCTTTAGTGAGAGAATCCCTGATCTTAAGTACTGGCAGAAACCGATTTATCAAAACATATTACACCGTATACACTATATTGTTAAAGTAGTAAGATTCTAATACGTTGACACTGCCTATTTAGTCATTGAAGCAGCAAATCAATTCAAACAGAAGTAGGAAATAGGGGGGAAATTTGTTTAATTTACATAATTAGAATTCCCTTGGTTCTGAGTTTGCTAAAAATAAATGTGACAGCTTGGAAATGGGAAAAGGCAAAGATCCAGAATTTGGTTCCGCAGCATTTGGTTGCTTTTGGCAATCATGCACATTGAGTAGGTTCTAAAATGCTGCATAATGTGCGGGTGCATATTTATGATCTGAGTCACCAGATCATCCTGATGAGATGTTGAGGCTGCTAATGCCCATTTGAAGCATGCTGACAAAGCTAAACTGATGCTGGCACTGCACTTTGGAGAGCAATAATCCAGCTAGCATGCTCCCTTAAACCTCTCACAGTTAGTTCACTGATGTCTGTGGCTGTTGCTGTGATTCAACCATCTTTTGCTCTTTGTGCAGATATGTAAACTTTCTGTAGGCAATGAAATGTAAATCTTAGAATACTTTGTTTTGATTTCAAGACTATTCAACAAACCACATGTTGTAAGGCCTGGCTAATTCTGCTGACATTCCTTGAGGAATGCAGTGTGACTGAAACAATGAGTAGTCGACTTGTAAGAAGGATAAACTGCCGGAAGAAGGGAGGAGGAGGATTTTTCAGCAAGATGCTATGGCCACTCAGTGTTCAAGAAACAAGTGCCCTTTCTACAATGTCTTGCGATTAACTACTTGCTACATTGATGCTCTCCATTAAAAAAAAACTGATTATCTTTTCAAAAGAGAGCAGTGTTTAGCTTCTCTGGGATTGTACGCTTCCTAAGGGATAAGAGTGATGATGAATGCACCCATATTACATGGTGGCGCAGCGGTAGAGTTGCTGCCATACAGTGCTTGCAGCGCTAGAGGCCCGTGTTCTACCCCGACTACGGGTGCTGTCTGTACAGAGTTTGTACGTTCCCCCCATGACCTACATGGGTTTTCTCCGAGATCTTCGGTTTTCTCCCACACTCTAAAGACGTACAGGTTTGGAGGTTAATTGGCTGCTATGAGTGCAAATTGTAAATTATCTCTCGTGTGTGTGTTGGATAGTGTTAATGTGCGGGGATCGCGGGTCGGTGCGGACTCAGTGGATCGAAGGGCTTGTTTCCGCGCTGTATCTGTAAACTAATTGCTTTGTGGGCAGTGCATTTCAGTTCTGAGATATGCAGTAATGGGCAGGGACGACCTCACTCTCGACATGCTACTGGTCTCTGAGCATCGTGCAAGTTGATGTCCGATACCCAGGTGGCAGCATTGATCACTCCATTTTGTGGCAGTCTGTGGGACATTTACATTTGAGCCACTTTGACAAATTAAAAGATGGTTCCTTGGTGATGGTAAAAACATACTGTAGCTCCTCCGGTACTCAAACCATAATTCCACTGTCTCCGCTTCTCTGGATGAACTCAGCTCCGTGGCTGGTAAGATTTATGCTGCACATCCTCACCATCAGGAGGACACAGCTCCTGTTATGAGCTATACGAAGAGGGAAAAAAATGCATTTATGCAAAACACTTCACAACTCTTCATGCCTCCAACCAATAAAGTGCCACAGAAACATAGTTGCCATAGTAATATTAGAGGTTTGGCAGCTAACACACACAATTTCCCATAAAATGCAATGGAGTAATGACCAGATGATTCATTTTTAGTAATGGTGTTCAAGGGATGTATTAGGCTGTATAATATGGATGATCCCTGCTCTTCAAAGTTATATAATATTCATTTGCATCCAACCTGCGAGGCTACGGTCTCTCAGCTTATCATCCCAAATGACACCTGGCAACTCTGAATGGCAGAGTTGCCAAAATGTAACATTTACATTTTGTGTTGTATTGGGATTTAGTTTAGTTTAGTTTAGAGATACAGTGCGGAAACAGTCTCTTCAGCCCACTGAGTCCGCAACAACCAGCGATTCCTGCACAATAACAGTATCCTACACATGCTAGGGACAATTTACAATTATACCAAGCCAATTAGCCTACAAACCTGTATGTTTTTAGAGTGTGGGAGGGCACCGAAGATCTCGGAGAAAGCCGGCGCAGTCACAGGGAGAACATACAAACCCCATACAGACAGCACCCGTAGTCAGGATTGATCCCAGGTCTCCGGTGCTGCAAGCGCTGTAAGGCAACAACTCTACCGTTGCACCACCATGCTGCTCTAAAATTCCATTCATATGCCCACATCACTGGAGTGGACAATGTACCTTTTGCTTTCCGGCTCAAAGCTGAGAATGCTAACTGCGTCACATTTGGTGCATGATTGATGTTCAACCTTCTTCTGCAGCCCCCATGTGTTCAATGGTTTCTGTTGTGCTGCAGTGACAGGTTATATTGGTTTTGTTGTTAGTATTAGTTTATTATCATCATGTGTACCAAATTACATTGAAAAAAAGTTGCTCTGCATGCAATCCAAGCAGATCCCACCTTACATGAGTACAATTACAGTGTACCTGAATACAACTGTGATGCAAAACGAGAAGGGAAACAGTGCCGAATGTAGTGTTAAAGCTACAGAGAAAGTGGTGCCAAAGAAAAGTACAAGGACCGCAACAAGGTAGATTGCATGATCGGGAATTGTAAGCGTGTAAGAGGTCTCTTCAGGAGTCTGATAACAACGAGGAAGATGCTGTTCTTGAATTTCTAGCTGATGTATCTTTTGCCTGATGGGGAGAGGAGAGGGGAGAGAATGGGTGTGAATGGCCCTTGATTATGTTGGCTGCTTTCCTGATGTAGTGTGAAGCTTAGTTGTAGTTCGTGGAGTTTGCATGATAACTCCCATCATGGAAGCATCTCGAACCAACCTTTCACGGAGAATTGAAGGGAGAGGGGGCCCCATCCTGCTAGCATTGATGTGCTGGGTTGCTGCATTCGTTGACCCTGACTCCAAGCTCCCATCCGATCCCCAGCTCCTGCCCACACCAAGTGATGTCCTTCTGGGAAGTCCTGAATCACCAACTTGATTTGTTTTGCACACTTCAATTTCCAAGTAGTGAGCTGTCCAGCAAACCTTTTGTCATCCCGCTGTGCCACAACTGTTTCATTTGCTTTTACAGTCTCAGTGAAATTCTTGCCCATTGCTTTTTTATAAATCATTCCAAGATGGTGATACTTCGGGAAAAATAGGAAGTGATTTCATTGTAACAAAGAATTGTAAAGGGGCAGCACGGTGGCGCAGCGGTAACTTATAGCGCCAGAGACCCGGGTTCGATCCCGACTAAGGGTGCTGCATGTACAGAGTTGGTATGTTCTCCTCGTGATCGCGTGTGTTTTCTCCGAGACCTTCAGTTTCCTCCCACACTCCAATGACGTACAGGTTTGTAGGTTAATTGGCTTTGTATAAATGCAAATTGTTCCTAGTGTGTGTAGGATAGTGTTAATGTGCAGGGATCACTGGTCAGTGCAGACTCGGTGAACCAAAGGGCCTGTTTCTGCACTGTATCTCGAAACCAAATTAAATAAAATAAAAAAGGACTGATTGAGGATTAATTTCAACTGTTGGACGAGCATTACTTTTATCATTAATTATTGAAGGATTATGGCAAAATGCCCCTGTGTAATTTTGAATTATTTGTCTTCATTAGCAATGGGAACAGCAGCACTTCAAGTAGTCTTGGCCTCGTGGATCTAGATGCCTATCAGGAGAACCTTTCGATACGTACTATACCCAGGTTTGAAAACATACATCATTCTTTAAAATAGAGGGAAAAATATGATTCTTTAGCACTTTAGGATCTATGAGTTGAATGGATTATCTAAACTGACAGTCGATTAGGCAGCCCCTCGGGATTGAGGATTACTTAGTTTCATTTGGGTTCTCTGGGTTCTGAAGTGGCTGATGAGGGAGATTTTTAAACACCAATCCCTTGTTCATTATTCTTCCACAGGAAAAAAAACATCCTCTCCACGTGAAGTTCTAATCTTTAAACACTGTGTTCGATATGTGACCCTAAACTATGCTGGTGCATTGACGACAATGGTGAATTTTATTTGTGTCTACCTTTCTTGAGAGATGTCTCACAAAGTATGGGAAGCAGCCACGTTTACTAGGGTTTCACCCTGGACCTTTGTCAGAATGCAGTGTCATTTCATAGGCAGTTCATAGATGAACTGTTTGCAATTGCCCAGTCTCTCATGCTTCAGAGATGACAACTTGCAGTTCAGTTTCTAAATGAAATTTACTCCAAACTAATCATTCCCCTCGCGTATATCCACCTATTATTTGTCAGGCTTTGTACTGCCCTCAACTATCTTTTTCAGCTTTTTCCCCTCTAGACTGACGAGAGGTCCCGGCCAGAAACATCTGTCCATTTCCATGGATGCTGCCTGACCCATTGAGTTCCTACAGCACTTTGTATTTTCCTGTCAGAGATGGTGTTGGAAACAAGTATGAAAAACAAACTTTTTGATCGTCACATCGTAGATGTAGTCAATGGAAAGAAGACACAAAATGCTGGAGTAACTCAGCGGGACAGGCAGCATCTCTGGAGAGAAGGAAAGGGTGACGTTTCAGGTCGAGACCCTTCTTCAGACTCTCGGAGTACAATAGTAGTCAATGGAAGTATATTGGTTACATGTAAGCAGAAAAAAATAGATTAATTTAGCAACATGTTTGACATAGACATCATAAGCTGAAGGGCCTGTTATTGTTCTGTATTCCTCTCTGTTTTATATACTAAATGTTCACTGGTGGAATTCCTCCAATCCTTTTTGCACCACATCTGTAGCCAGGGACTTTGAAAAGGTCTCTGCAATTTTCTTCCTTGCTTTTTTAAATTATCTTAATTGTATTTCATCAGTGCCTGGGCATTTATCCATTGTTAAAGAGGCTAAACATTTCAACAATTTCTCTTTTACTATGCTATTCCCAACCAAATTTTAATTATTTTGTTTGACAAAAACACCATTTGTACCATCCTTTTTTTAGTGATGGCAGCTGTACATCTATATAATTAAAACTCTGATCCTGACCACTTCCATATTCCATTGCATATTGATTTTTAAAAAACCGCTACCACTTATGGCTGTGATTTTTGGCCATCTTACTCAGAGTCCCCCTCCGCTGCGCAGGACAAGAGGATTTTTCCCATCGATAAAAAACAAAAAACTTATTAATGTTAAAAACATGTTGAGATTCTCTCTCCTGTCAATCATGCCATGAAGGCCATGCCCCTTCCGGAAGGGCTATAAAATCCGGAAGTGTGGAGGTGCCTCAGTTCTCTGCAAGATGGGGTAGCGAGAGGTCGCGATTCTCAGTCTGAGCTGTGAATAACACTGAACACATGTCTACTAAACTGTGAGTGGTTTTACTGACCTGTTGGGGCCTTATTGTGGTTTGAAAATGTAGATTGAAAATTCAAAAGTGTGTTTTGGTTTGAAAATGCAAAAGTTGCCTTTGGTTTGAAAATGCTAAAGTTGCCTTGCCTTATGGAAAAGTGGTGTTGCCTTCTATATAATTAAAAGTCTTATCTTGACCACTTCCCGTTTGCGCTGTATATTGATTTTAGAAAAAAAACGCTACCACATACGGCTGTGATTTTTGGCCAGCTTACTCATCAGGTGCCGAGGATTTTTCTCATCGATCAAAAATAAAAGATTTATTAGTGTTTAAAATATGTTGAGATTCTCTCTCCTGTCTATCATGCCAAGAAGGCCACGCCACTTCCAATGGAAGGGTGGGAGGGACTATAAAACCTGGAAGTGTGGGTGTGGCTCAGTCTCTGCAAGATGGGGAGGGAGAGATCACAACTCTCCGTCTTTGGTGGCCTTGCACCCTGCTTGAAGTGGTATGAAACTGCACTTGAGTTGGGTGGTCTTGCACCCTAAGATAAGATAAGATAAGATACAAATTTATTGTCATTTGGACCCCTTGAGGTCCAAACGAAATGCCGTTTCTGCAGCCATACATACAAACACATAGACCACAACATAATTTACATAAACATCCATCACATCGCTGTGATGGAAGGCCAAATAAACTTATCTCTCCACTGCACTCTCCCCCCCCCCCCCATGTCAGAGTCAAAGTCAAAGCCCCCGGCTGGCGATGGCAATTGTCCCGCGGCCATTAAAGCCACGCCGGGTGGTGCAAGGTCGCACACCGGGTCTTGGTGTTAGAGCCCCCGGCGTGCGCTCGCAAAGTCCCGCGGCCATTCCCAGCCGCGCGGGGCGGTGATGTTAGGCCCCGCTCCAGGAGCTCTTCAACCCCGCAACTCGGGGGGGAAGTCGCCGTTGCGAGAGCCCTGAAAAAGCGGTCTCCCTCCAGGGACCCGCGGGCTCCCGGTGCCGCCGTCCACAGACCTGTCGTTGGGGCCTCCGACTCTCCGGTCGGGCCGCAGCAGCAGCAGCAGCAGCAGCAGCAGCGCTCCTCCACCGCTCCACCCGCTCCGGACTCGGCCAGCCCCACGACGGCGACGGTGAGTTGTAGCACCAGAGTCCCCGGCTTCCTCCTGTTGGAGGCCGCTCCTCGTTGCGGCCCCAACGACAACGGAAACCCGACGAGAAAGGTCGGGTCTCCAGTGCAGGGAGAGATTTAAAAAGTTTCCCCCCCCCCCCCCTCCCCACCCCCCCCCCACCCCCCCACACAACACCCCCAAAAAAAAAATAACAAAAACTACATTAAAACACAGACAGAAAATAATAAAACGCGGACAGACTTGAGGCCGCTGCTGGCCAGAGCCGCGCCGCCCCCTGCTTGAAGTGGCCTGCTTGAAGTGGCAGGAAACTGCACTTGAATTTAGTGGCCCTGCACCCTGCTTGAAGTGGCAGGAAACTGCACTTGAATTTGGTGGCCTTGCACCCTGCTTGAAATGGAATTTCAAGGAATAGCCGTGTCAACTGCCAGCCCACCAGCCGTGAGTGAGTGAGCTGCCAGCACAACAGGCTTAAGTGATTGAGCCGCCAGCCCAAGGATCCATTCGGCCCACATTGTCCATACTAGCCCTCTGGAAACCAGTCCCTTCAGCCCACAACACCCATACTAGCACTCCAGAAAGCCTCCCCCCACCACACTGGCCACCAATATTGGAATTGGTGGAGAGGTGGAGTATTGCGTTGGGGAACCAGCCCTCCCATGTGAAGCTGGGACCCAACGGGTCCCACTTAGGCTAGTGATTCATTCAATTCTCACCCTATCCTCCATCGACACATGTAGATTTCCTATTTAGTCCCATGCAGATCGTAGTCTTTCCTTGGTTGTCCTTTTGCACGTTTGTATAAGAACGTATTGTTTGCATTTTCTTTGGTTTTACTCGTCAATACTTTAATGATATGATCTTCCGTTTTTGTTCTTATCTTACCTCTGTTGTACTTATCATCCAGCGTTCCAACCTCTTTCTCTGTGTGACAATATTTACCCTGTGCCAAAGCTTAGCTAACCAACCAGAATCCAATGGAAAACAATTCTGTATGTTGCTTTAGATTGGAAGCTCATGAACCATTCAACCATGCCTTGCAGCTAGAGTATAAAAGTCACAAAAAAAGATATGCAGTGTAGGTGCATAAGGGATAGGAATGGGGGAAGTGAGAAAGGATGGAGCAAAATTAGGGTCAGGACAGGAAAACAAAGTTCTCTCGTGTAGGTCAGGTTAAATCAGGCCTGAGCCTCAAACAGACTCTACCCTGAATCCAGTTAATCTCCTTGAAGGTCTTTCATTGCTTTTAGAAATGCAAGCATTTTTTAACATGTCTGTAGTACAGCTAAGGCATATATAACAATCAAGGCAACAACTCAGAAAAGTGTTTTGACACATTTTCCTGTGTTAAAGGGTTGCATAAATGCAAATGCTGCCAGTAAAACTGCAGGTCTCACACAGAGGAGAAAAGCATTTAAATTGCTACTGTAGCCCACTCGTCTCTCCTCAATTGTTCACAACCACTTCAGTTATACCTGGTTATTCATTGAATACGTGACACAGAAAGCTTCTGAATGTAGTTATGCATTTTACAGGGAGTTAAGCTTTGTGCTTCACAATGTTATGAAGCTGTCGTGAACCCAGTTGGATGCCTGGTATTGTGTAGGAAGGAACTGCAGGTGCTGGTTTACACCGAAAATAGACACAAAATGCTGGAGTAACTCAGCGGGAGGGGCAGCATCTCTGGAGAGAAGGACCAAGGATGCTGCCTGTCCCGCTGAGTTACTCCAACATTTTGTATCTATCTTTTCAGTATGCTCGGTACTAATTTAGATTGGCAATATAATGGCCTGGAATTCCCACGTGAAAGCTAACGGATCCAGCTGGACTGGCCAGCTTTAACCTGGATGGGTGAGTAGATATTTGGGACTGAAGGGGAAAGCATGTCCTGCCATACTGCTCAGTCGCTGGCAGGAACCATTACAATGGCAAATCTGGCTGGTGAACCCATACCATGTTTGTTTAGCAGAAACAGTGGGAAATCTTCTTTTCCCCACTTATTTGAGTTGATTTAAATCTGTGGTGGATAAGATACGATTTTCTGGCTGGATCTGACTTGCAGGATGGTGCCATCCAGCTTCTCATGATTTGAGGTGACCCAGCCATGCTTGTTATTCCACTTCCTGCTCCTAGCAGCAGTGCCAGCATGGGCACTGCAGACAGCTCCATTTTCGGGAGGCTTATTTGCTGAAAGTAGCAAGCTTCCTCCTCAGAAAGGGTTTGACAACCAGTTAAGCTGCAGCCATAGGCTTGCCACTTGTCAGAGCTGTAAAAGGACTTTGAATGTCTCTGATGTTTACATGCATCAAAAGCAAACAAAACATAGCAAAATAATTAATCATACTAAATCCATGTGTTGAATGATCGATGTTCTTCAAACTAATCTCGGTCTAAACTGAAACATATCTGGAGGGGAAATTACCCAGTATAACAGTGATGCAGCTGGTAGAGCTGCTGCCTCACAGCACCAGACACCTGAGTTTGATCCTGATGCTAGGCGCTGTCTATGTAGAGTTTGCATGTTCTCCCTATGACTGTGTTTGTTTTCTCCTGATGCTCCAGTTTCCTCCCACATCCCAAAGGCGTGTGCGTGTGCGTATGCATGTGTGTGTGTGTGTGTGCGTGTGCGTGTGTGTGTGCGTGTGTGTGTGTTGGCCACTGTAAATTGCTCCTAATGTGTAGGAAGTAGATGAGAAAGTGGGATAACATGGAACTAGTGTGAATGAGTGATCAATGGTCGGTGTGGACAAGGTGGGCCAAAGGGCCTGTTTCCATGCTGTATCTTTATAAATTTAAACTAAACTAAACTTAATTACTCAGGAAACGTTGGCATCTCGCTTTCATGAGAGGTCCAATGTTAGAGGTGTAGGAAGTCTGCATTCTTATGACCTTCAGATCAATCTGCCACTTCCTGCACAAGAAACAAGAGAACTTCCTCACCTTTCAAGTCCACATGAACACATGGACAGGGCATAGTTAAATTCAAAAGGCAATATATCCATATATCACCATTTCCTCAGTTCACTGCGCGATGATATGATTTCAACATCAACCTTGCAAGAATGCTGTGGGTTTCCTCTGCAATGTGTTGAAACAATGCCCAAGGAATTAGTTCCCTTTGTTATGAGGAATAGCCATCATTGCTTACTGTGGGAAATGCCACAGCACAATTTAAAGGGGGTCTCCTGGAACGGGCACGTGGAGTACAGGAAGCCCTTGGCAGGATGTTTCCCTTTAACTATCTTTATTGTTTTAACACCTACATCTTTGGCTTTACCCTGAATCCTCAACCCCCAGCGTGTCGATCCCTCAACATCCTCACTCAGGTTCTGATCACTCACTTTCTTCCCCCATAACTGTAATATCCTGTTTTTATCTGTTTACTTTGTAATCTTCTCCCAGCTCACAATGATCTATTCTACATGTTCATTGATCTCCATTCCCTTTGTCCTATTTTCACACCTTACACTTCCTTATCTATGTATCTCCCTCTCCCCTGACATCAGTCTGAAGAAGGGTCTCGACCCGAAACGTCACCTATCCCTTCTCTCCAGAGATGCTGCCTGGCCCGCTGATTTACTCCAGCATTTTGTGTCTATCTTCGATTTAAACCAGCATCTGCAGTTACTTCCTACACTGTAATATCCATGCACCATACATGCCCCACCCACAGCACCGACCACATGGCTTCACTATCCACTATCCTGACAATCTAGGTTCCAATTTCAAGCATCTCGACCCTAAGCCTTCAGACGTCAGCCGGCCCCTAATCACGCACAGCTCCGCTAAGGTCTTAAATAATAGGCCGAGACTCCCTCTGTTCCTTGCCTTAGCCCATATCTTTCAGCATTTCCTCTTGTGTTCCACAGGTGCAAATAAAAGTATGTAATAAATAGGAGGTACACAAAAATACTGGAGAAACTCAGCGGGTGCAGCAGTATCTATGGAGCGAAGGAAATAGGCAACGTTTCGGGCCGAAACCCTTCTTTAGACTGTAATAAATAGGAAGTGGTATAGAAGGACCCGATAGAAATGCCCACAACCAAACAGTTAGGGTTTTACCACACATCAACCCTTTAGGATCATTTCAATTTCATAGCAAGAGTATCTTATTGTAGATAAATCTCGGATACTGTCTATCCTGGCCAAATTCAATTTTCACTGAAACTCCCTCTGGCTGTCAACTAACACAGCAACGTTCAATCCCATTGTGGTATTGATAAGAAAGGGAATTAGTTTCGTTCAGACTTCGGTCTGAATGACAAATAAAAGGCTATTCTATTCTAGTACTGTAACCTACAACTTCAGGAAGATGAAACAACTGATAGGAGGCTTCACCTCCCTTACTTTATACAATAATTTCTAAATAATCATGTCAGAATTTTTTCACTAGTGAAATCATCAGTGAAAAGGAGACATTGAAAGAAAAGCAAGAGAGTTTGGATGGTAAGAATTATGTTTGTGTTCCATTAGAGAACCCTATAATCTGACTATCAACTGTTTCACCCGTGCCTATAAATATATTGAATCCTTTTTCCAGAAAATACATCGCAGATGGCAATTGGCACAATGAACTGCAACATGGATTTTCTTGTGTTGAACTTTGATCTGAGCCCTGACTGTGTTGATGCTGAATTGAGAGCAATGTTGCAGTGGGTAGCAGCTTCTGAACTAGGATTTCCAGTGATTTACTTCAAAAAATCTCAAGAAAAGAGGATTCAAAAGGTAATTTCCTTTTCATCGTTCCTTGTTATTATTGCTTGTCACATATAATATTTTCTGTGATACTTATCATTTCCATTTGGCAGTAGTTTTCAATAGCTGGACAAAATTAAAGCATAGCTTTTTTTCTCAATTTAAAAGAGAAGATGAATAGAATAGAAAAGATGAATAGAAAATCACTATACTGTGAAATGACAATATTGGAAATATCATTTTAGATAAAATCAACTCCAATCGAAAAAAAGATATTAGTTCAAAAGCATGAAAAATGCTGGATATACTCAACAGGTTAAGCTGCATTCTGCTTTTGTTGGAGATTTTCAGCATGTGTTTTTTTTATTTTCATATCACAGTTGCATTTCAGTAATGCTGAAAGCAATTACAGTCAAAAGATTGCCAAGGCTGTGAACAAGAAAAAAGCCAGTACCTAAAATGTCCTTTCTTAGTGCCTCAGTGCTCCACATACATATTTATGAGTTAAATTGTCTTTATGGTCAATTCAAATATGATGGATTGAGCTTCTGTTCCTGTGCTGTAGTGTTCTATGTTTAATTAAGTTCTGTATTCTTCACGAAGGGACTTTAGTGGTATCTGCTACATGTGTTACAAATACAGTGGATCCTGCATCATCGCAGTCCTGACTACTCACTGACTGGGGGCTAATTACCATAATTCTCCTTGCTTTTTTAATTGCCATCTGTGGTGTGGTAAAACCTTACAATACAATCGCGGAGAGAGTTTATATTAGTCTCGACCCTACAGTGCATTCAGAAAGTATTCAGACCCCTTCACTTTTTCCACATTTTGTTACGTTACGGCCTTATTCAAAAATGGATTAAATTCATTTTTTGTATCATCAATCTACACAGAATATCCCTTAATAAAAATGAAAAAACAGGTGTTTAGAAACTTTTGCGAAGTAATTAAAAATAAATAACTGAAATATCACATTTACATAAGTATTCAGACCCTTACTCAGTACTTTGTTGAGGCACCTTTGGCAGTGATTACAGCCTCAAGTCTTCTTGGGTATGACACAACAAGCTTGGCTCACCTGTATTTAGGTAATTTCTCCCATTCTTCTCAGCTGATCTTCTCAAGCTCTGTCAGGTTGAATGGGGAGCGTGGAGTGCTGCAGATATAGTTGTCCCTCTGAAAGGATCTCCCATCTCCACAAAGGAACTCTGGAGCTCTTTCAGAGTGACCATTCGGTTCTTGGTCACCTCCATGACCAAGGCCCTTCTCCCCCGATTGCCTAATTTGGCCGGGCGGCCAGCTCTATAAAGAGTCCTGGTGGTTCCAAAGTTCTTCCATTTAAGAATGATAGAGGGCACTGTGCCCTTCGGGACCTGAAATGTTGCAGAAATTGTTTTATACCTGTTGTGAGATAAATGAAACTTTCACTACTTGTAATTAACTTAACTTTATTTAAGCTTTAAGCAACTTATTTCTGCAATACACAAACTCAGAAACGTCTGGCAAACATGGCTGATTCTGCAGGCTTTTCCCGCCCGAAATATTTTGCACATGCGCACACTCCCGAAATGTCCTGCGCATGCGCACTCCGGAAATGTCCCGCGCATGCGCACACTCTAGAAATGTCCTGCGCATGCGCACACACTAGAAGAGCTCCGCACATGCGCACATGCGCCCACTTCATTCTCCCCTCCTATTTATAAGTTGAGACTGTCAGGAGGTTTAATACGTCTTGATGACCGTCGCAGCACTGGAGCCTCAGGAGATACCGGTGTTTCAATAGCCGAGGGCAGATATATTGCTTGGTCATCAACTTCACTCATATTGTTATTTAGATTTTCAATTTTAGAATTTCTTGTAGAAGTTTCTATAGAGGATGCTGGAAGTGTTGGAGGAAATTCCCGATTAGTGTTATCAAGAAGTGACGGAGCTGATGGAGAAGATGGACATGGTGCAAGGTCACGAAGTGAGACAGTTGACTGACATCCATCCCGATACTTGATAGTTGCATAAGAAGGGTTGACATCAGTCAGTTCAACTTCATCAACAAAAGGTTCATTCTTATTTAATCGGACATACCGACGAAGCAACACAGGCCCAGGGCTCGTCAACCATGATGGCAGAGAAGTACCACTAGAAGAATGCCGTTTGAAGTTAAAGAACCGTTCGTGTGGAGTAGTATTGGTAGCAGTTGACAGTAGAGATCTGATGGAGTGTAATGCATCTGGTAGAACACATTCCCACTGCTGACCTGGTATATCATTCGACTTTAAAGCCAGTTTCACTGCTTTCCAAATGATTCCATGATACCTCTCAACCTGACCATTTCCAATAGGATGATATGGTGTTGTTTTACTTGTTGCAATTCCTCTCTTAGAAAGGTAGTCCTTTAAATCTTTTGACATGAATGAGGTGCCCCTATCAGAATGTATGTAACTTGGAAATCCACAGAATGAAAACAGTTGATCTAAACATTTGATAACCATAGCAGCTGAAATATTTGGACAAGGAAAGGCAAATGGAAACCTCGAATATTCGTCAACTAAGGTAAGTATATAAACATTTTGAGAGGAGGATGGTAAAGGCCCTTTGAAGTCAATACTCAAACGTTCCATAGGTTGAGTAGCTTTGATCAATCTTCCTTCTTCAGGACAGAAGAACCTTGGTTTTAATTCAGCACAGATTCTACATGAAGCACACGTCATCTTCACATCTTCTGTAGAGAAAGGTAAATTTTTGGAACGAACATAGTGTAACAAACGAGTGACTCCAGGATGACACAGCCCATTGTGAAGATCAGTGAGTGCAGAAGAATGAACAGAGGCACAAAATGCTCGAGTTAATGTGTCCGGAGCAACATTATCCTTACCAGGGCGGTACTCAATTGAATAACTATATGCAGATAATTCAATCCTCCATTCATGAATTTTACTATTTTTAATCTTCGTTCATTTCCGATTATCCAGCATAAAAGCCACTGAACGCTGATCTGTTATCAAAGTGAAGTGCTGGCGAGCAAGGAAATGACTCCATTTCCTCACTGCTTCAATAATTGCTGTAGCTTCCTTTTCGACGGATGGGTAGTGCAATTCACTACCTTGGAGAGTACGAGACATGAAAGCCACTGGTCGTCCTCCTTGATTTAATGTAGCTGATACTGCTAAATCAGAGGCATCACATTCAACAACAAAGGGGAGATCCTCATCGATGGCGTGCAATGTTGCAGATTCCAATTGTTTCTTTAAAGAAGTAAAGGCACCAATTGCTGTAGAGTCAAGGGGGAAAGATTTCGCTCTAATCAAAGGTTGAATTTTGTCAGAAAAATTTGGTATCCATTTAGCATAATATGCAAACATCCCAAGAACCCTTCGTAGAGAGTTTAATGTTGCTGGAACAGGTATCTCTTGGAGTGGGCGGAGTCTTTCTGGATCAGGCTTGATTATATCATTTCCAACCCAATAACCAAGAATATTAATTGATGATACTGATGTTATTGACTTAGCCTCAGTTAATGTTAGATTTTTAGAATGTACAACATCTAAAAACCGTTGTACATTTTCATCATGTTCAGTTTGGTCTTTTCCTGCAATAGTTATATTATCAAGATAAGGGAAAGTATCTTTAAGGTTTTCCTGTTCAACAAGTTTGTCCATCTCTCTCTCTCTGAAAAACAGCCACGCCATTAGTTACCCCAAAAGGAACTCTGCAGTAGTGATATAATTTCCCATTTGCTTCAAACGCAGTGTATTTCTTCACTGATTCCTTCAGAGGAATTTGATAGTAAGCACTTTTTAAGTCAAAAGTAGAGAATATCTTATACTTAGCTAATGTATTGATAATCTCTTCTATTCGAGGTAATGGATATGCATCAAGCTCCGTGAACTGGTTTATCGTTTGAGAGTAATCAATGCAGAGTCTCTTTCTATGTCTCTCCAAGGGGTCCTTAACCACGACAACTTGTGCCCTCCAAGGGGAAGAACTGCGTTCTATAATCCCCTCTTGTAAAAGATTAGTTACTTCTGTGTTGATAAAGTTCCTATCATCTTTACTAAAATGTCTTGATTTTGTAGCAATTGGCTTGCACTTGGAGGATAAATTAGTGAATAATGAAGGACATTCAACAGATGCAGCAGAAAAACCACACAATACTGGTGGCTTTGACAATACAAGATCAGGCATAGTTCCTTCATACATTATTTGAAGTGATCTGTGCAGTTTCTGGAAATCCTGACCTAGAATTATATCGCTACACAAATTTTTCAAAATACCAAGACACACAGATTTATAGCTAGTTTTGTTCAGAATAAAGTCTACAATACAAGATCCTATAATTTGAGTATTGAGAGTTGTCAGAGCCATCGAGATTTCTCTATTTGAAGGAATTATAGTTAGATTTAGTCGGGACACAACTTGTTCACTTATAAAACTTTCTGAACTGCCAGAATCAAGTAATACATTAAGTGTATGGCCATTAATGGATACCGTTGTAGCTGCATGAGACAAGCTCTGAGGAAATGCAGCTGTAATTGCACATAAAGAAGGCGTGTATATGGCAGCAGTCACACTTTTAGTTGTTGCTTTGGACTTGCATACTCTAGAATAATGTCCCTTCTTGCCACAACTATTACAAGTTGCCTCTCGAGCAGGACATGTCTCTCTCTTATGAATATTACCCCCGCAAAAGTAACAGTTCCTTTTTGAATAATTATATGCTGCAGCAAGGGCCCCTTTATCAGTAGAAATTGTTTCCGTTTGCTCCATATTAGTACGTGGGTGAAATTCTTTTGTAGTAGTTGCAGCAGAATACACATTAGATGAGCCATAAGCATCTGAATTTTTCTGAGCCAAGTCCAAAGAGTAAGCTTGATTGTAAGCTGACTGTAAATCCAAGGTTTTGTTTTCTAATAGTCTCCGTCGTATTAAAGGCGATGCCAAACCATTGATAAAAGACTCTCGAATAACTTCCTGTCGATATTGATCAGCCGTAACTGCTTTGAAGGCACAGTCTTTACTAAGTCTTTGAAGTTCTTGTAAAAATTCATCAAGTGACTCACCAGGTTTTTGTTTCCGAGTAGCAAGGAGGTGTCGAGAGAATATCACGTTGGGTGTCTTAACGAAGAGTTTGCTTAGTACATCAATAGCAGAATCATAAGTTGTACATTCCTCTATGTAATCATATACATCAGAAGAGACAAAGCTTATTAATGTCTTGAGTCTGTCTGGTGCATCATTACCACACTCATCAAAGAAGTTATTTAGTATACGAAGCCAGTGCTTCCAATTCTTTGCAGCAGCAGGTGAGTTGGGATCCAGATCCAAGCGTTGTGGTTTCAGTAGCTTCTCCATCCCAAGTCGGACTGTTTGACTTCTGAAAATAAGTTGCTTAAATTGTTGTGAGATAAATGAAACTTTCACTACTTGTAATTAACTTAACTTTATTTAAGCTTTAAGCAACTTATTTCTGCAATACACAAACTCAGAAACGTCTGGCAAACATGGCTGATTCTGCAGGCTTTTCCCGCCCGAAATACTTTGCACATGCGCACACTCCCGAAATGTCCTGCGCATGCGCACTCCGGAAATGTCCCGCGCATGCGCACACTCTAGAAATGTCCTGCGCATGCGCACACACTAGAAGAGCTCCGCACATGCGCACATGCGCCCACTTCAATACCCTTCCCCAGATTATGTCTCGACACAATCCTCGGAGGTCTACAGATAATTCCTTCGTCCTCATGACTTGGTTTTTGCTCCGACATGCACTGTCAACTGTGGAACCTTATATAGACAGGTGTTTGCCTTTCCAAATCATGTACAATCAATTTAATTTACCACTGGTGGACTCCAATCAAGTTTTAGAAACATCTCAAGGATAATCAATGGAAACAGGATTCACCAACGCTCAATTTTGAGTGTCATAGCAAAGGGTCTGAATACTTATGTAATGTGATATTTCAGTTATTTCTTTTTAATTACTTTGAAAAAATTGCTAAACACCTGTTTTCACTTCTTCATTCTGGGTATCGATGATAAAAAAATGAATTGAATCAATTTTAAAATAAGGTTGTAACGTAACATAGAAAATAGGTGCAGGAGGAGGCCATTCGGTCCTTCGAGCCAGCACCGCTGTAACAAAATGTGGAAAAAAGTGAAGGGGTCTGAATACTTTCTGAATGCACTGTATGTCAACTTGTCGCACTGTTTGCTTACACACAGGCTCTCCAAAATGCAACAAGCACATATTTTCACTCTCATTATTATAACCAGCACCGCTATAACAATTACAGCACGAAAAAACAGGGGTCCATCTTTCGAATGCACTGTCCGTGTCGAACACATAATCTCCCCTAGTCCCATATACCTGCGCTCAGACCATAACCCTCCATTCCCTTCCCATCCATATAACTATCCAATTTATTTTTAAATGATAAAAACGAACCTGCCTCCACCACCTTCACTGGAAGCTCATTCCACACAGCTACCACTCTCTGAGTAAAGAAGTTCCCCCTCATGTTACCCCTAAACTTCAGTCCCTTAATTCTCATGTCATGTCCCCTTGTTTGAATCTTCCCTACTCTCAGTGGGAAAAGCTTTTATATTCATCCAGAAATTTATCCCACTCAGGTGCTCATCTGTTTTGGGCAGAAAAATAAATCAGGATCATCCCTCTACATTTATCATATTGCGAATTTGAAAGAGTGTAGTGACAATGCAATAGTGAAACCAATTAAATTGATTTCAAACATGAGATAGCCATTAAAAGCCATAGCGTCATAGACTTATAGAGGTGTATAAAATTGAGAGGAAAAATCGGGTAGATGCAGTCTCTTGCCCAGAATAGGTGAATCGAGGACCGGAGGACATAAGTTTAAGGTGAAGGGGAAAAGATTTAATAGGAATATGAGGGGTAACTTTTTCACACAAAGGGTGGTGGGTGTATGGAACAAGCTGCCAGAGGAGGTAGTTAAGGCAGGGACGATCCCAACATTTAAGAAACAGTTAGACAGGTATATGGTCCAGAACAGTTTTGGAGGGATATGGACCGAATGCAGGCAGGTGGGACTAGTGTAGCTGGATCATGTTGGCCGAGGTGGACAAGTTGGGCCGAAGGGCTGGTTTCAGAGTATATCACTCTATAATCTCTAAGATTATAACCTATATAAAAAATAATATCACACTGAAATCTATCTTTTTGCAGTTCGATGTATAAGGCAAAATAATCTGTTGTGCAATAACCAATTTCTTGCTTTGGTTTCAGTTTTTAGATGTTATCCACTTTGCTAACCAGAGAGCCTGGAAGCTCAAAGATCTGTTTCTTGCAATCATGCAGTTCTGTGAATTACAAGAAGAGGAAGGAAAGCTTCAAACAAGCAGTCTGTTTGACTGGCTCCTTGAATTGGGCTAAATATTAATATGCATTTCTTGTTTGTGTAGATAAAAAGGTATAATAGTCATATTGAGACTTTGACTCTGGAGTTGATTTGTATGAATATTTACAAGCCAGGTTGTGTTTTTCTTGAAATCACTCATTATCTGCACATGGGTCACACCAAGTGGTACTGTATACTACATGTGAAAACCAGCAGTTGTATTTATGTCAAAGAGCAATTTGTCATTCATACCCAAGATATGTGGTTTCTGCCACATATTAATTGCAGAGTTGAAGCAACTATTTATTATTAAATGTGGATAAATGTTATTTCATCACCAAAACAGCCCCACTATTACATTGGGCACACCGTGTACTCATTTTGCAATGTAAGTGTATAAGAGCTGTCACAGATGCAAACAAGCCACACTCAAAGCTGAATACATTGTTATCTTTTATCTGATTTGTACTGTATACGTGAAGACGATGACATACGCAAGCCATATGGTATCAGACGAAGCCTGTACTGTTTATGTAAATTTGTGTGGCTTGACTTTAGTGCAGATTTGGATAGACTTGAAAGAAAATATTTTTACAATCATCTTATTAAAACTGTATTTTAGGTGTACAGCGCGCTTGTATATCTGAACAACCAACCTTTCAGTTAGTGAAGAGTTCCAGACAGCTGACTGCAAAGATGATTTTAATGTATTGATGCTGTTTACTCTGTTGAAATAGTCACATAACATTAGATCAAATTTTAGAATGTAATACCAGGGAATGCTGCATATCCAAACCAAAACCCTTGTCTAAATAATGCCAGTCTGCTAGCACTAAAGGGGCCATGCTGTTTGGCAACATACAAAAAAAGAGAATTGTGAAAAGAGTTGGAAACTGCACATCGTGTTGAATGTAATGCAGTTATAATAATTATCCCAATTTAGGGATAAAACAATTCTGCCACTTTTCTACAGCAGCCTAATACAATAAATGAAAGGAAAATAACAACAGTTTTTAGTGGTACAATTGAAAGGTAAAATAATTGTCTTGAGCAGTTTCTTTTGGTCCAATTGTTTATTTTCAAATCAATACTGTTCCTCAGAAATATCAAGTTTTAAAAAGCACAATCAAAAGGGGAACCTTGGCAAAAAGTCACTATTAAGGATGACAACTGTTATACTTCATTCAAAAAATAAACTTGCCATCGAAAAATGTTTGAATTTGTACGAAACATGTGGGTTTATTTGTAATACTGCAGATTGCAGTTACCATGCTAGATTTAGTCAAATTACATTTTTCTTAACATTTATTACAGTTCCCTCTCAAAACAATGAAATAGATTGGAAAATGTGCACATGAAAATCACACTGAATTCTTGATGGGATTTTGTGCATTACCGCACAAACCAGCATGGTGTGTAGGAAAGCACTGCTAGTTTAAATCCAAAGTAGATACAAAATGCTGGAGTAACTCAGCAGAACAGTCAGCATCTCTGGAGAGAAGGAATTGGTGACGTTTCAGCCAAGACCCTTTCTTCAGACTCTAGAAGGGTCTCGACCTAAAACGTCACCCATTCCTTCTCTCCAGAGATGCTGCCTGTCCCACTGAGTTAAACCAGCATGGTAATACTTTCTGCATTACTATGAACTTTGTATGAATTCCAATGTATTTATGTTATTTTATGACAATAAACTCATAGTGAATGGATGTCACAATAAATATTGATTAAAAGTGTGAGGACTGGATTTGTCCCGCTTAATTCCAGACCCCTTCCTACTTTCTGCCTCTACCAACGATGCTGTTTGGAAAACACTTTCATTTTGTTAACCTTGTTAGAAAGAAGGCAGGCATTAAAGACTTCATTATGAAGGCTGCCTCACATAAATTTGATTTATTATTTAAAATAATTTAGCATCATAACTATCAAACCATCTGGTCTCTGTCTGAATTAGTTTGTGTGATGGGGAAGAATAAGTAGAATTCTAATATAAATTTAACAAATAATTCATGCATGTACTTTCACCAGTTTCTGATTTGATCAGGGAGGACTGGACCTTCTATCCTTCCTAATTATGGATGTGGTAGAGATGGGAAGAACCATATCAGAGGGTTTTCCATTGCGCAATAACTACAGAGTTTGAAAACTTGTACCTGCCTGCCCCATGCTTATGAAAGATAGCCAGGATTGGTCTGTACACAGTATTCCTCAAAGATGCAAGGGGACGGGTATATGTATGTGCATAAATTAACTCTGAATTCGTTTCTGTGATAAAGAATAATTAGAATACTAATACAAATTTAACAAATAGTTCATGCACTTACTTAACTAATACTGTTACCCACTGGAAAGGGGCAATGATTTTTTTTTTCTAGTGAACTCAAGTATCAAGACACGCTTCTGTAAAGGAAATAAGATGAATGGTTGTTTGTTAATAACTCCTGTTGCGTGAAGATATGAGGAATTGCAACAGCATAGTTAACAAGCCCTAATCAAAGATTTGGAAACGTTCAAAACTCATCTGGGGAAATTAAATCTATTTTAATTCAATAATAAAGAGTTAAAAGGTCATCAATGGTGACTCTAAAATTCTTAAAATATTTTTAAAAAGAATATTTACTGTCAAACCTTTCAAGCATAATGTCCTTCATTCTGGTGCATATCTGACTCCACACCCAACAAATATGATGGACTCCCACAGTTTCCCTTTGTGTTTGGGCCATTACTAAATGGCTCACTAGAACAGCCTAACCAACCATGATCACATTGTTAGTTGCAGGAGGCTGCTATAATCAGGCATGCGTTCTGCTGTACAATAATTAGCTGTAAAGAACTTTGCAACTGAAAATTATAAAATCTGTAAACTATTTTAGTCTTGTCTTTCTAAAGGATAGCAACTATTTCTATGGAATTGATAAAGTAGATTAAACAAATGTGACTTTGCTTCTCATTATAAGTAGCATACAATGAAAACAAATATCATCAGTTGAAAAATTAGTAGCGCTAAAAAACAAACTTTTGATTTCATCATGCACAGGCTAATAAAGGCACCAAGAGACAAATGAAGAAATTCTTTGTAAACAGGTCAAATTTTTATTTGTAAACAAACAGAAAGTTTAGATGGTATGACATCAGTGTAATTGTGCTACTTTATAAAAGCATTTAATGCAACAATTTACAATAATGAAATTCGATCAAATGTAGTTTTTAGTATTTGAAAAATTCAGAAGACATAACTTAATGGCATTCTATCTGTAACCGTGTAATCTTGTATTAACAAAAGTCTTGTTGGAAAAGGGAAGCATTGGTGTTGTTAGTTAGAAGTGTAGCACACATTTGAAGACATTTCACTGATGAGCTAAACTATCTAATTTGTTACCAGTTGGCAATGAAAAACAAATTGAATATATTGCTTAGAATTCTTCACATCTTTCTTTAAGATTGCAAATGTCTGAAATACTGGAGATTCTCATTTATAGAACAACATATCGCACTTACTCTAGAGGTTATTCAGTATGAGTTCACTGTATGCTTTAATAACTCCATCTTCATTCAGCGCCATATCCTGCAAGTGTTATCCTTGCTTCCTGTTTAAAAATAAATATAAATTTTTTGTATAGTGCGTACGCCAAAGAGGCCTAAAATATTATATCATACTTGATAGTGAACATATTTAAAGTTTCCCAAACTATCTAATTTGAGCATCCGGTAATAACCACATACAGATAGGATATGCTTCAGTGAACATTGAGAATAGGCTTATTCACTGCACACTTGGCATGACGTACATGGAGTGAAGAAAAATGGTGGGGCGGGGGAATGGGGAGAATGCAATTAATCATAGCATCATACATCAAAGAAGGAAGTCATCTAGCCTCCAGTGCTTTGGTCCTTTGGTCAGCACTTTGAACAACTCATCTACTTAGTCCCAGGCTTTTGTTTTGTTTTCCTTCCTGCAGCCCACAAATTTTCTTTTTCATTTGTATGTCTGCCAATCTTTTGAATGCCACTATTGAATCTGATTCTATCCTCCTGTCAAGTAGTAAAATATTTTGATTCATTTGATCCCTGAACCTGTTTTATTACTGTACCTGTGATGATGGCATTTCCTTCATAGTTAAAAGCACATGAGAAAATTTCATCGCTGTGGCCTTCTAGCACCTGCAGGCATTGGCCCGTGCGTGGATCCCAAAGCCTGGCTGTCTTATCAGAACTGCCTGTGAGAATACGACTGCCCTGAGGATTGAAACAAATCTGACAAAAGCATCATAGCATTAGAATGCTGCATTCACATTTCTAGAATTTTCAGTCTCTAAGTGTCCAGAATGACTATGGAACTTATCAGTAAAATGCAAACATCATTAGCACTAAATATGATATGTAAAATGATTCCCGATTTTAATTGCCTTTAATTTTTATAAAGATGTTCCGTATTTAAATTAACGGATAATCTTTTCATTTCAGTATATCTTTGTTTTATAGACACAAAATGATGGAGTAACTGAGCAGGTCAGGCAGCATCACTGGAGAAAAGGAATAGGTGACGAAACGAGATGTTGCCTGACCTGCTGAGTTACTCCAGCATTTTGTTTCTGTCTTTGGGGAAAAGCAGCACCAGCAGTTCCTTCCTATACCTTTTCCATTTGGTCCCTTTAAGATACAGAAATGCATATTTAGGGCAAATTAACATGCATTAAAGCCTAATGACATATCATTTTCATACAAAATATAAAGATCATCTTATTGTATTTAGTTAAACGGACATAAATCAAAAAAGGAAAATCTAAAGAGCCAAAAGAAGCCCCAACACATTATTTTGCCCATTAAATGTTCTCTATGCACAAAGACAATTTGATATGCCTGTATACTCCCAGAGGAGGTTGGCAACATTTTCATTGTGAAGATTTGAGAACAGTGAACGTTTTATTGCACAGTTCCATTCAATCCGGAATTCATTAATGCTGGAATGAAGTTCACTTGGGCTTAAGGACTAATTTAAACTCCTTCAAGGTCAGATAGCTCCAAAGCTACAAGGCAATGGCACAAAATAATCATAAAACAGAACATGGAAGTAGTCATTTTGAAAATAAAGTGTTCAATAAAATGTGCTTCATCACCTCTTGCAAAAGATATTTAGTTTTAACTCATTGACGTGTCACCAATTCATCACACACCGACATTAGCACCACTTCAAATATGAAAAGGTGATAAAAATGTTAATCATACAGCAGCACCCTCCTGCAGCCACAATTTTATGCCATCCTATTTTATGATGGTTTTCCTCTTCCAACCTGAATACAAATTGTCGCTGTTGGTTAGTAAATAATATTGTTGTTATCTCCAGGGAGAAACAGCACACAGGATTAATCTGTGCCATGATGCTTTTGTTTTTCCCAGCCTGAATCTGTGAGGCAATGTAACTAAAACTGTCTAACTTGCCTGTAATTTTCTGTCTGACCTTGAAATTTTGCAGCTTTCAAATCTGTGGCTCCAAATTATGAAAAAAATGATCAAGGATCATGTTGACAAGAACAACTTTCAGTTCTGCAAGACACCCATCTGATTTAGATGCAAAGTCAATTTCCTGCCATTTTAAGACAGAAATGCAAAATTCCGAAACAAATGAGTAAACGTATTCTAGATTGTACTAAATCAAATGGCCAAAACCTCATTAAAGAGACCACTAGAGAAAACAACAAATGTGTTTATTTGGAGCTAAAAAAAAATGCATTTGCTATAAATCTGAAATAAAAATGGAAAATGTTGCAAGAACCTTGCACCATTTTGGGTGGGGGTGTGGAAGAAAAGGATTGGAGGTTGCAAATTAAGGATTCTTCGTTAAAGCCAGAAAACAAATTGCTTTAATTTGGTGGATGGAGGAGAAGTGGTAGAACATGCAGTAGATGATGTTTACTGGACATTATAGAGATGGATGGGGTGTTATCCTCATTTATTGTGAAAAAGATGTGGAGGCTAATGAATTAAGGGAAATGAATAGTGATGTCTTGGAACCTATTCACATTACAAAAAGGAGGTGCTGGCAGTCTTGCATTCATTGCTGAGGGCATTGGGCATAGGAGCTGGGACATTGTGTTTAGAGATACAGAGATACAGCACGGAAACAGGCCCATCGGCTCACCGGATCAGCACCGACCAGCGATCCCCGCATATTAACACTATCCTACACCCACTAGGGACAATTTTTGTAGCCAATTAGCTTCCAAACCTGTACGTCTTTGGAGTGTGGGAGGAAACCGAAGATCTCAGAGAAATCCCACGCAGGTCACGGGGAGAACGGACATAATCCGTACCGGCAGTACCCGTAGTCGGGATCGAACCTGGGTCTCCGACGCTGCATTCGCTGTAAGGCAGCAACTCTACCGCTGCACGACCGTGACTGCCCCGTGTTACAACTGTTTAAATCACTGATGATATCACACTTGGGAGTGGTATCTGCAGTTCCGGGTGTCCAGTTACAGGAAGGTCATTAGGCCGGAATGGGTGCAGAAAAGATGACGAGGATGTTGCCAGAATTCGAGTTACAGGGAGAGGCTGCGACTTTTTTCCCTGGAGCACAGGAGGTTGTGGAATGATCTTATAGAGGTATAAAATCATGACGGGCATGCACAAAAAGATGATCACAATCATTTTTCCAGGGCATAGATTGGCAGCTTTATCGTGCAGAGGTTGGTGGGTAAAGGGAATAAGTTGCTAGAGGAAGCTGTAGAAGCGGGTACAATTACATTTAATAGATAGGTGCATAACTGGGACAGATTTCGAAAAAAATGTGCCAAATGTAAGCAAGAGGGACAAGTTCAGAGGGACATCTTGGTCAGTATGAATGAGTTGACCCAAACATCCTGTTTCCAATATGTATAACTCGTTTACACTGTGACTGTGACACAGGGTGTGGACCAAGGTTGAAAGGATAAAATTTACTTTCAAAACTGGCAAATTTCCATCTAATTATATTAACTTTTGGGACATAACATTGAAATAATGGTTAAAGAATCATCAGCAGAGTGAAATGGAGGATGGAGATGGAAAAAAGAAATGAAATCTTTCCAAGAGGCAAGGTGAGAGGAGAATGATTAATATATATGAGGAAGTCTTCTATCCCAGAGATCGGCATAGAGTTTGCAAGAAAGAGAGCAAAGTCAGAAATGGATAAGGTAAATGTGAGAGCAGATGCGGGAGGAAATCAGTAGAACAAGTGCTAATATTTTTGAGTTTGTATGAATGCAAGAAGAAGTACCAGCACAGTTGGCGATGAAAAAGAAATGAGGTAAGAGAACTGAGTGGCACCGAGTAGACTCAGGGTCCACTGGGAGCCGCACGGGCCCGATTTACCTGCCGAACAACAGCCGCACCGATGACCGTAACGCTCCCCGGTGGGCCTGACTCATCCCACAGGTCTCCCAGGTAACTGCGGAGAAGCCGGGAGGCGAGGCCAGTCTGGCAAAGAAGCCTCTACAGCGGCGGCGATGGGAGCCGCGGCGGCAGCAATAGGGGCTTCAGCGCAACGGGGGCCTAGGCGGCAACGGAGCGGTGGCGGCGGCAGCAAGAACCTCTGTGGCGGTGGAGCATGAGGAGGGGGAAGACAATGGGGACACAGCGTGAGAGGACCGCTGTGAGGGATGGCCAAAGGGGAATCCGGGGTGGGGGGCACTCTCGTTTAGAATCCTCTGCCCAGGGGATAAGTCTGCGTTCATTCGTTTGTTTGTCTGTTCATTTGTTTTTCCGGTAAAGGCGCTGTGCACAACGCAGCCACCCAACAGTCACTTGTCCTTTTCTTTTTTTTTTCACTTTTAATTTCAAGTTTTCGTGCACCTTGTTGTGTGTTGTGACTGGTGGCAGACCAATTTCCCTCCGGGGATGAATAAAGTTTATCATATCATATTGTAGGCTAGAATCCCAGTATCCCTGGCCTGTACCCCAGAAAGGGAAATGTATAACTTTGTTATAGATCAGTGTCATAAGTTCAAAGTGTCATACAGCACAGAAACAGATCCTATGGTCCAACTCGTCCATGCCAACTTAGTTGCCACATCTAAGCAGGTTCCTTTTACGTATCGCTTGAAACCATTCTTTTCCATATACCTTTCCATCAATATTGTATCTCTCAACTACTCTGAAGAGGGACTTGACCCGAAAAGTCTCCCATTCCTTTTCTCCAGAGATGCTGCCTGTCCCACTGAGTTACTCCAGCTTTTTGTGTCTATCAACTACTCATCTGGCAGTTTGTCCATACACCCATCACCCATTCTGTGAAAATGTGGCCCCTCAGGTTGCCATAAAATATTTCCCACCTCAGCTTAAACCTATGCCCTCTAGTTCTTGGTTTCCCTTTACTGGGGAAAAATGCTTCTATCTATTACCCAATATATACCTCTCATGATTTTGTACACTATAAGATCACACCTCAGCCCATCGCACTCCAAACAGTAAAGTCCTAGCCTGCCCAACCTCTACCTATAGGTCCTCAAGTCCCGGCAACATTCTCATAGTATTCTCTGCACTCTTTCCATCTTATAGCATCTTTCCTATAACAGGGTGACCAAAACTAAACATAACACTCCAGGTGTGTGGCCTTACAGGCTACTTGTACAACTGTTACTTATACAACTTGTACAACTTAGTTGCATTCCAACTAAGACCTGGACATGGTTCAACAACAACAAGCCCTGGTTCACTGCAGAATTCATACAGCTCCGATGGTCTAAAGAGGAGGCGTACAGGAGCGGAGATGCAGGCCTCTACAGGCAGGCCAAGTACAAGCTGAGAAGAGGAATCAGAGCTGCCAAAGAAAGGTACTCTGAGAAGTTGAGGAGCAAGTTCTCAGCTAGTAACTCTTCGTCAGTTTGGAAGGGCTTGCAAGAAATTACCAGCTACAAGAGGAAAGACCCCCGCTCTTTGGACAATCGTCAGCTGGCCAACGACCTGAATGAGTTTTACTGCAGGTTTGAAAATCAGAAACGTAACCCTGGTGCCCCCCCTCCCCAACCAACACAGCCAGACCCCAGTCTACAAAGAATGGACCCTGCACCCTCTCCTTCCCATTCACCATTTCACACCTACTTAGGGCAAGACTCCAGTATGAAAAGACTGGACCATTTCCCACCCCAACCAACACTTCACACCCACTCACAGCCTGACCTCAGTCTGCAAAGACTGTGCCTTTCTATACCCACCCCCCTCCAATCTCCACTTCACACCCAATCATCCACACCCTCTGTGCTGCACAACATAACTTATACAATATAAACAATAAAAATAGAGGAGATGGAGAGGCTTTTCAGAGGACAAAAGAGCTGGAAATCTCCCTCTACTCTGAAGCTCTGTGCCAAACAAATGTCTATACAGTACATGTACAGGCAAACATGTACTGTCCCTGCCTGCTTCAAAGTCTCCACTATTGTCCCTGTATCCAAAAAGGCAAGAATTACTTGTCTTAATGACTACAGGCCTGTCGCACTGACCTCTGTAGTCATGAAGACACTCAAAAGGCTTGTGCTGGTCAAGCTGAAAAATATCACAAACTCCCTGCTGGACCCTCTGCAGTTTGCATATCGGACCAATAGATCTGTGGATGATGCAGTCAACCTGGGCCTGCACTTCATCCTACAGCACCTAGACCGCCAGGGGACCTATGCGAGGATCCTGTTTGTTGATTTTAGCTCTGCATTCAACACCATCGTACCAGAGCTACTACACTCCAAACTTTCCGAGTTGACTGTGCCTGAACCCCTCTGTCAGTGGATCACCAACTTCCTGACAGACAGGAAGCAGCATGTGAGGCTGAGAAAGCACATCTCGGACCTGCAAACACTCAGCATAGGAGCACCACAAGGCTAGGTACTCTCTCCTCTATTCTCTCTACACCAACGACTGCTCCTCCACAGACACCTCTGTCAAGCTTCTCAAGTTTGCGGACAACACAACCCTGATTGGACTGATCCAGGATGGGGAGGAATCTGCCTATAGACAGGAAGTGTCACACCTGGCATCCTGGTGCGGTAGCAACAACCTAGAACTCAATGCTCTTAAGACAGTGGAATTGATTGTCGACTTTAGGAGAGCTCCCCCTCCCCTCACCCCACTCACCATCAACAACACCACAGTCACATCTGTGGAGTCTTTTAAGTTCCTGGGAACCATCATCTCCAAGACCTTAAGTGGGGAGCTACCATCGACTCCACAGTCAAAAAGGCACAACAGAGGATGTACTTCCTGCGGCAGCTGAGGAAGCACAATCTGCCACAGGCAATGATGGTCCAATTCTACACGCTATCGTAGAGTCTGTTCTCACCTTCTCCATCATGGTCTGGTTTGGCTCAGCCACCAAGCACGACACCTGGAGGCTGCAGCGAATCGTCCGATCAGCAGAGAAAATTATTGGTTGCAACCTTCCCTCCATTGATGAACTGTATACTGCAATGGCCAGGAAGCGAGCGGGCAAGATCATCTCTGACCCCTCTCACCCTGGCCACAAACTCTTTGAATCACTTCCCTCTAGAAGGCGACTCCAGACTGTCAAAGCTGCCACAGCCAGATATAAAAATAGTTTTTATCCATGAGACGTTGCTCTACTCAACAGCCAAAAATCTGTAGCCTCCCTTTGATCTGGTATTTTGTTGGTTCACATGCTTGATCAATGGTGTTTTATCATTAATGTTTTATTATTATTAATGTTTAGTGTTTTCTAAGTCATTCGTAATTGTCACTGTATGTCATGTTGTTACTTGAGGGCGGAGCACCAAGGCAAATTCCTTGTATGTGAATACTTGGCCAATAAACTTACTTATTTACTTTACTTAACAGAATGTCCCAACGCCTATATTCAATTCCCTGACTGATGAAGGCCAATATTTCAAAAACATTCTTCACCACCCTATCAACTTGGGATGTCACTTTCAGAGAACTGTGCACTTGTGCTCCTAGAGCCCTCTGCTCTAGTATACTCTCCAGCCACCCACCATTCAATGTGAAGATTCCCCTCTGGTTTGATTACACAAAATACAACACCTCGCACATATCTGTATTAAACTCCATTTACCATTCCTCAGTCCACATGCCCAGCTGATCATGATCTTGCTGTAATTTTTGATAACCATCTTCACTGCTTATGATTCCACCCTATTTAGTGTGGACTTGGATTCCTTTATTGTCATTCAGACCTTTCGGTCTGAACGAAATTATGTTGCCTGCAGTCGTACACAGAACCAATAAAAACAAAACATACAATAAACACAAATTAAACATCCACCACAGTGAGTTCACCAAGCACATCCTCACTGTGATGGAGGCAAAGTCTTAGTCTCCGTCTCTTCCCTCCTTGTTCTCCCTCTGCGCTGAGGCGATCGATCCTATGGAGATGCTACCCTCCAGTCAGCGGACCTCCGTGGTGATGAACCGCCGCCAAAAGCCGGAACGAAATCCACAGCATCAGCTATGCCGCCGCCCCCGCTCAGGCCGCCGCCCCAGCTCCGGATCTTGCAGTTACTTCTTCCGCCCCAGTTCCGGGTTTTGCAAATCCGCTCCGGGTCCTGCAGTCTCCGCTCCAGGCCGCTGCCCCAGCTCCGGGTCCCGCAGTCTCCGCTCCAGGTCCAGCAGTGTCCGCTCCGGGCCGTCGCCCCAGCTCCAGGCCGCTGCCCCAGCTCCAGGTCTCGCCGTTTCCGCTCTGAGCCCCACTGCATCAGCTCCAGGCCGCCGCCGTAAGCCAGAATGCCGCACCAGCAAGTCGGGCCACCGCTGCCTCAGCCCCGAAGACGGCCAGCCTCTCGTTGGTAAGTCCTGGCTGGCTCTGCCTTCGGAGCCTCGGGGTTGGTCGCAGGCTGGAGGCCGCCTGCTCCGCCATTAGGCCTCAGCGCAGACGGAGGCAGACAAGGGGGATACCACACGAAAAAGTCGCATTCCCCTGAAGGAAGAGACAGATAACATGTTTCAACCCCCCCCCCCCCCCCCCCACCTCTGACGCAACCCAACAAACTAAAACTTAACCAAAACAAGACAAGAAAAACAACAGAAAAAAGTAAAAACAGACGGACTGCAGGCGAGCCGCAGCTGTTAACAGCGCCACCACTTCCGGAAGTGTCACCTGCATGCCTTCTACATTCTCATCCAAATTGGTGATATAGATGGCAAACAGCAATGGGTGCAACACGTCACAAACCCCCAGTCCAAAAGACAACCTTCCACCACCACCCCCTGCTTCCTAACATGAAGCCAATACTGTACACTGTTAACTAGTTCTCCCAGGATCCTATGTGATCTATCCTTTCTGAGCAGCCTACCATACGGAACCTAATCAAAGGCCTTCTGAAATCCAAATATCTATGGCCCAGCCTTCATCAAATTTCTTAATTACTTCTTCAAAAACTCATTCAAATTCATAGGACACGACCTCCCACAGACAGCACCATGCTGACTATTCCTATTCAACCCATCTTTCCAAATCAATGTATATTTTATCCATCAGATTCCGTGAATCCACAGTAGCTAGAGTAAACCTCACTTAAACCCCTAAATCCGGCAAGTCTCTTCCATACCTACCTTGGAGATTTCTCCTTCATGTCCTTCCAGCTTCACCATACACTTGCGGTTTGCAGCACTGTAAACCCTTGCAGTACCTTGAAGCAAAACATGAATATATTCAGCATCATGGCTTCTCTAAGAATTTGGGACAAACATGGAAAACAATCCCAATAAAGACATGACATCCTCCCATAGTTGGGTGCAAGTTACAGCTTGACAAAATTTCAACAGCTGGAATCTACCAGGGAATGATTCCTGATATTGATTTCACTTAGGCAAGAGAATCCAGGCAATTATCACCTTTAAAAAGGAAAGTAAGTCAGATTTGCATTTGTGTAATGCAATCACAACATGGAGATGTATTAATGAACTTTAAGCCAATTAAATACTTTTTGAAATGTAATCATTTTTATTGTGATTCCTCTAAAGATCACTGAATTATTCCACAAATACTTGTGAGTGGCAACTACATATTCTCAGGAAGCAAATATACCTTAGGGCATGTAATAATTAAATCCACCAAGCCACACTCCGAGTTCAGTTCTGAAACTGAAAAATGTATATAATGATTTAACTTTTTAATGGAGCTATTAAAATTTGAATAATTAAATTGTTCTTATGGACTAGTTAAATAATTAAGCAATACAATTCTAGTGAAAATTAAAAAGCAATGTTGGCTAACATGCCAAGGCCTCCAATATTCCACATTTATTACTTTTTATATTACTCATGTATTCCACAAAGCTAAACAGGCATACATCTAAAAAAAGGAAGTACTGGAAACACTCAGCAGACAAGGCTGCATTTATAGAAAGCGAACCAATTAGCATTTTAGGTCCAGGACTCTTCATCATCCTGGTCCTGAAACATGAATATTTCTCTTTCCACAGCTTCTGCAGCATATTCTATTTTTACTTTAAGATTTCCAGCATCCACAAATGTTTTTGGTTAGCATTTAGCTAACAAGATGATGTTCATATAAGTATCATTTTGTTTCATTCATTGCACACTACTGCCATTCAATTACTCAAGTTAAATGCTGCTATTCATTTAGATTTATGTTTATTAATGCCGGGTGTACTGAGATAGGGTGAAAAGCTTTTTTTTTTTGCATACCATCCAATCAAGTCAGATAATACTGTATATAAATCAAGTAAAACTTAAGTACAATCGGTGGCAAGGGGAAAATACAGAGTGCAGAATATAGTTCTCAGCTCCTCAGCATTCAGTCATGTTAGAAATAATAAAATTTGTCCTTTTAAATTTTCTATCTAGTAATATCCTTTATCACTCATTCAAAAAAATGGTTTGTGTATGTGTGTAACTTTGAGCCTGTTCCACCATTCCATGAGATCACATTTGATGTGCAATTGTCATTGATCAATTGATGCAATTGTAATAATTGAGACACCATCAACAGCTACTTACAGAAGTAATATACTATATCTCTCTACGTCACTGTCTATATCTCTCGTTTCCCTTTCCCCTGACTAGTCTGAAGAAGGGTCTCAATCAGAAACGTCACCCATTCCTTGCTGCCTGTCTCGCTGAGTTACTCCAGCATTTTGTGTCTATCTTCAGTTTAAACCAGCATCTGCGTTTCCTTAATCTACTATCTTCTTTGTTTGAAGAAAAAGTTTGAAAACTGCACTGTGTTTAAGATGGAACTGCAGATGCTGGAAAATCAAAGGTAGACAAAAATGCTGGAGAAACTCAGCGGGTGAGGCAGCATCTATGGAGCGAAAGAAAAAGGCAACGTTTCGGGCCGAAACCCTTCAATAAGAATGGTTTTGGCCCAAAACGTTGCCTATTTCCTTCGCTCCATAGAAGCTGCCTCACCCGCTAAGTTTCTCCAGCATTTTTGAAAACTGGTTGTAAATTTTAGACAATATCATGTGATCCTAAATAACCAGAGAAAACAGTTTAACGAATTAATGTCAAGATAGTTTTAATTTTATATTGTAAACCTTTAGCTCAAATCTCCTCTTAATTTCCTGGAAGTATAATCTCACCAGCAATTAGAAAACCACTATTTACATCCTGATCCAGTTTAAATTTACCAGTTCCTTTATCAGGCTGCAAAGTGACCTGGTGCATTTAACAACACATTTTCAGTTTTGAAAGAATATTAACTGGAATTTATGTGTAAAGGTGAAGTAGAGTGATGCCACATGAGGTGCCTGTACCAATTTGATGGGAATTGACAATAAAGAATACTTATACTTATACTTATTTTGTGCGAGATCAATCAGCAGTGACATTGATTCATGCACAAGACCTAAGGTGTCGTGCCCAATAGAATGGACTTGGACATTTTGTATTTACCAAGCTTTTCTTATGTTAGCTCCTGCCTTTGCTGAGCTAGTTGAAGAATTGCAGCAGCCTGCAAAGGGAAGGGGAGAAGAGAAAATCAACGCCAGAGATAAAATTATGCACTAGGGACATGATCAACCCACGGTCAATATAGGGTCAGCAAAGAGGCATTTCACTGGGGAAGCAGGGTGGATTGGGAGAGATGATCAGTGGGAAGGAGACGTTGTGGATATCAGCAGCATCAGATGTGACTGCTAGGAGCCCACGTTCCTCTGTAATAAATCAAAATGTTATGTGGAGAATGTCACTGATCACCTACACTATTATGCTGACTGGGTCTCAGTTACAAGGGATATGTTGATGGGAATTGTGCAGTGTTGAGCCACCAAACTAAAACACTGCAGTACTTTTTGAAAAAGTACCCAGTGGTGTTAGCTCAGGATTTAGCACCAGCAACAGATAAAGAATAGTAATATCACTATGGTGTGTGACTTGCAGGGAAAATTGCAGGTGGTGTGTTACTATGTGCCTCTCATTTTGACATTCTTGATGGCAAATCATAGTCATTTTTCTATGTTTTAGAATCTTACAGCAGTAAAGGAAAAAAAGGAAAACACATCTTCCCCGTACCACATGTAATGTGATACATCATGCGGCACCAAATTCACTGAGACCATTCTGACTCTTGCTGTTGCACCCGCTGATATTTAACTCTTCCCACCATCCTCACTGAGAATTGCTGTCACCAATGCACACACCCCACTGCTATACAGGGATGGATGGGTCATACCACACGTTTTGAGATCACCACTGTTGGTGCGGCGCAGTAAAGTGTTTGGCTGTGTAGATCAATGGGGCTCATGGCACAATGCTTAGAACGATGGTTACTGGGTCAGTGGTAAAGGAAGCTAGCCGGATTTAACCTTTTTAGCAGGGAAGGGAGTGAAAAGAGAAATAAGTCAACAAGGAGAGGGAACGGGACAGGGGGAGTGAAAGGGAAAAGGAAAAGGAGAGGGGGAAGAGAAAGAGAGGGAGAGGGAGAAGAAGAGGAAGAGGGGGAGGGGGAAAGGAGGGGGAGAGTGAGAGGGAGGGGGAGGGGCAGAGGAAGGAACAAGGGTGTTACAGAGAGGAGAAAGGATGTAAAGTGGGAGGGAGAAGTTGGTAAATGGGAACTAAACGAGTGGGATGTAATGATAAGGGGGAAAGAGAATTATGCAGGAGGGAAAGATGCCCACAGGACCCAAACACTCCTCTGCTTCAAATCTGGAGTTTGGTAAGATTCACTAAGATTCCCCCTCAATCTTCTAAATTCTAGCGAGTACAAGCCGAGTCTTTCCAGTCTTTCTTCATATGAAAATCCTGACATCCCAGGAAATAGTCTGGTGAACCTTCTCTGCACTCCCTCTATGGCAAGAATGTCTTTCCTCAGATTAGGAGACCAAAACTGTATGCAATACTCCAGGTGTGGTCTCACCAAGGCCCTGTACAACTGTAGTAGAACCTTCCTGCTCCTATATATACTCAAATCCTTTTGCTATGATACCTTTGTGTGTATGGTCCTCAGTTCCCAAGGAATTGTAAACGTAATGGAATATTTAGTGATTATTTCTGAGCGTCCCACTTCTGACCTTATGATGGCTAGGGAGTCTTTAATAGCTAAAGACAGTACACTGCAGAACACTCCCCATTGAATTCCTGTATCAAAGTTATGTGGCTCTGATAATTCAACATTCATACCAATTTCCCTGGCTGCAAGTTGTTCAGCCCACAGAGTGTCATTACCCCTTCAGCTCTTTGGGTCCTCATTGAGCTCTATGTTTGGCTCTATTGAGTTAACCAATTAAGTGATTCAGAAACAAAACAGAACTGACCATTGGTGAACTGATCATTGACCGCGGTGAGACACTTTTTCAAACAACTGTAATTGTAGCTATTTAATTCACTTTACAGTTTCACATTAACAATTTTAGTGGGCAATATGTAAAAAAAACATACTTCTCAACCAATAAGGGTTGATTCACTGCAGCTACAATAAAGGGAATAGTCAACTGAACCCATGGTTCTATTTAGTGAGCTCTTTCAATGAGGCAGCCATCAAGGGAAAATATATATACTCTTTGATCAGTTCATTTCTAAAATTCTCATCTGCATCTCACAGGTAAATAGCCTCCTATTCATAGCCTACATGTATAACCACTGCATCAACGTGTCTGATGTTATAAAATCATTAGTATAGACCTACTGTATATTATATCTGCAAGAATTAATGGGTAGGTCATCACACATTGATTCTGCTCATTGACTAAGGTTAATTCAGAGCAACAGAGGCTCTTGAAATAGTATCTGTCTGATAATGAATGAATGCCCTGAGATTAACATCGAAACCTTTACAAGAAAGAAAATAACTCAACCAAAATTTTAAAAAATCTGTCTTCAATGGGTATGATTATAATAGCAATGGCAAAAACCTGAGAGCATTTTATTGAAAGCGGGGCATGTCAAATTGACATGCAAACACCAATACATGATGCAAAAAATAAAAACGGCTTTATGAAAATACACAGACTCTATTCTGAACCTGGTTGCGAATCCACCTACCATCAGCAGAAGCAGTTGCTATTAGCTGTCCTGTGTAGTCAAAGCACACATCAAGTACTTCATCTTCGTGCCCAGACAATGTTGCCACACACTTCCCACTAACTGCATCCCACATCTGGAAAATATCAGTATATGCAAGTCAAATGAAGCAATCTTTAAAGAGCCTTGAAATGAAATTAAAAGCAACATTTGTGGCAAAGAAATACTACACAGGAAAGCTACCTTAGATTATCGGGTAAATACGCTTTGAAGGCTGATCAGTTAAAACCTGATGATATATGAATAAGCTCAAGTTTACCCCTTGAATGAGGATGGCCAAGTTTGGAGACATGTGTGAGCATTCCAGCAACAGATGAGCTGAGACCGAGTATGGAGATAGGTAACATTATTGAGATGGGTGTAGATAGTCTTGTCAATGAAAAGTAGGACAAATACATGGATTGGAAAGTTTAGAGGAATATGGCCCAAACGCAGGCCGGTGGGACAAATGTAGATGAGCCATCTTGGTTGGCATGGGGATGTTATGACAATGGTCCTGTTTCCACACTGTCTGACTTTATGATTCTAATATGAGTATAAAGCTATACACACATTGCTAAAGAATCTAGTAGATGTAGGTATGTTGGAAAGCCTACCTGAAACGTCGCTGAAAATCTGTCCTAGCCAGTGTGCGCGATTTTGGTGCCGTTTAGAGGGGGGCGGGTTTAAAACGTGATTTTCTCTAGGCTGTTCCAATCGAAGATGTTCAGCCTAGTTAATTATTAACGAAAAATCGCTGGAAGACCCCGTCGCAAAAGCTATTATTAGTTTTAAAGGCCTTGTATAATAGTTATAGTAGTTTAAAAATCAATCTCTAAACAAGCGACCACCGGCAGCCATCAGGGTCGCATATAGCAGACAACAGAAGGTAGGCTGTTTATTTTTACATTAAAAAGGGCTTCTTAAGATCCCTTTATACAAAGTTTAATGTTGCGAGTAGCTAATTTTGGGCCCATTATATCCCGTAGTATTTTTCTGGGCATTGAGGCACAAATCTAGCGCACTGTGAACGTTCTAAACCAGCACGTTCACAGGATCCCACTAGAAAACTGATTAAATTGACTTTAATTTACAGCAATTGAACACTAAATTCCTTCCATTTGGCCTAAAAATTAATGTAAATGAGATTTAAAAATCATGTTTTATTGTGAATTATTTATGAATATTATTTGTCACTTAGGCTATTTAAAAATGTTAATCATATATTAAGAAATGGATAGACGTTTAGATCTAGTAATTGAAGTTTGAAATTAGCTACACTTGGGTAACTAACTAATTATATGCTTTAATTTCAGGTCATCCAAGTAAGATTATTTTATATTTGTTTCAGAATGGTTCAATCTACGATAACTGAAAATTTCATTCAGTTCTCTTAATTTTTAAGAAGGTTATGGGCTTTTGACTGCACACGATCACAGCTTTTTTGTTATGTCCATAGAAAATCAATAGGGAACAAGATGCTTATTTCCGAGTATGAAAATGGCCATAACCTTTTAAATACTTGAGATATGAAAGTGAATTAGGTGTCAAATTAAACTTATTTTTATGCTTTATCTGATGGGATAAATTACAGACTTGATTGTTTAAATCTCAAAATGTTGTAACATTGCTAGTAAATGTTCAATCACCAAGGCCAGTTGAGAAAGAGTTAATGACAAGACAATGAAATGGTATTGAGGATCAGTCAAATATTTATTTGGAAGAAATTTCCATTTATTCATTAGTCCATGAAGGAAAAGCAGTGTGGTAAATATGAACTTATGGAGGGTCCACAATAGGTGACAGTGAGGTTGTGCTACATATCATCAGGAAAAATGTAATTTGATGCATTTTCAAATAACAATGCTGAAACTAAAGTATGGATCCATTGGATTATTACCTTGTTTAAATACAAATTTGAATATTAAAATTAAAACGACTGGGATTTTCCTAGCAATGTCCAAGCAAATGCGTTGCAACTTCCTCTGCCCATACGGGCTAGAAATAAAGTCATAACCCTATTGAATAACAGAGCTAAAGATCGAGACATTGGCAATGTTCCTGCCTATTCAGACCTCTCAAATTACATGCATCTTGATGGTTCATCTATCATTTCATTGGATTAATTTTTAAGAATGAGACCAGAAGAAATATAAAATAAGAATTAGCAATGTAATAAAAATTATATTCTAGGCGATCAGTGATACATAATGTAATGTCAATACTGAGCCATTTCACACTTAAATTTCTCTCTGATTGAAGCATGCAGTTCAAATTATTTAAAGGCCATGGAAATTTATATAGTATGACAATGTAATTTATTGTTAAACCTACCGTGCAAGTTTTATCCATTGATCCAGTAGCAATAAGTGAACAGTCCCAGTTAAACTGTGCACTGCTAATCTCTCCTCGATGGCCAATCAGGGTGTGCATTCTCCTAACAGATCACAACATTAAAAATGGACAGTTAATATGTTTCAACTATTACGCATGCAAAGTTTAAATTATGACTGTCCCTATATTTAGATATGAAAACAAACTACAAACAATGACAGACTAAAATGCTGGAGTAACTCAGCGTGTCAGGCAGGATACCCAGCACAACATACAGTGCATTGAGAAAGTATTCAGACTCCTTCACTTTTTCCACATTTTGTTACATCACAGCTTTATTCTAAAATTGGTTACAGTCATTTTTTTAAATCATCAATCTACGCACAATACCTCATAATATAAAAGCGAAAACAGGTGTTAGTAATTATTGCAAAATAATTAAAAATAAATAACTGAAATATCATATTACGTAAGTATTCAGACCCTTTGCTGTAACTCTCAAAATTGAGCTTTGGTGCATCGTGTTTCCATTGATTATCCTTGAAATGTTTCTACAACTTGATAGGAGTCTACAAGTGGTAAATTAAATTGATTGTACATGATTTGGAAAGGCACACACATGTCTATATAAAGTCCCACCGTTGACAGTGCATGTCAGAGCAAAAAACAAGCCATGAAGACAAAGGAATTGTCTGTAGACCTCCGAGACAGGATTGTGTTGAGACACAGATCTGGGGAAAACATTTTTTGGAGCATTGCAGGTCCCGAAGAGCACAGTGGCCTCCGTCATTCTTAAATAGAACTTTGAAACCACCAGGACTCTTCATAGAGCCTGGTCAAACTGAGCAATCGGGGGAGAAGTGACTTAGGATAAAGACTTACTAACATATTCAGGGAGACCAGTCAGGATCGAGGTAAAGATGAACGGAGCAAAGTATAGAGAGATCCTTGATGAAAACCTGCTCCAGAGCGTTCAGGACCTCGGATTGGGGCAGACGTTCACCTTCCAACAGGACAACGACCTAAAGCTCACGTCCAAGACAACGCAAGAGTGGCTTTGTGACAAGTCTGTGAATGTCCGTAAGTGGCCCGGCCAGAGCCCGGACTTGAACTCGATCGAACATCTCTGGAAGGCTCTGAAAATAGCTGTGCATCGACACTCCCCATCCAACCTGACAGAGCTTGAGAGGATCTGCAGAGAAGAATGGGATAAATTACCCAAATACATGTGTGTCGAGCTTATAGCGTGATACCCAAGAAGACTTGAGGTTGTAATCACTGCCAAAGGTGCCTCAATAAAGTACTGAGTAAAGGGTCTGAATACTTATGTAAATGTGATATTTCAGTTATTTATTTTTAATTATTTTGCAAAAATTTCTAAACACCTGTTTTCACTTTTTTATTGTGGGTTATTGTGTGTAGATTGCTGATAAAAACAAATGAATTTAATCCATTTTGGAATAAGGCTGTAACGTAACAAAATGTGTAAAAAGTGAAGGGGTCTGAATACTTTCTCAATGCACTGTATATAGATGACATTTTGGGTCGAGAACCTTCTTCATATTGGATGCCTATGGATGAACAAGTTGATATACAAAATCGAACACTTTTTTTGGATACATGCAGGAAACCCAGAATATTCTTTCTCCACTTGTAAGGTCCAAAAATCAGTGCAGGCATCACACATTAGGCCATATTTTAGCCAGTGCTTTGGCATTATTTAAAGAGGGCATGCCTTTAGCTGGGAAGCTATCAGTCAGCCAAAAGTATTTGGTCTGCCCAGTGATCACTCACATCATCCTTTTTTCTGAAGATAGACAGAAAAAGCCCGAGTAACTCAGCGGGACAGGCAGCATCCCTGGAGAGGAATGGGTGACGTTTTGGGTTGAAACCCTTCTGCGTCCTTCTTTCTTACAGTCTAAGTCTTCAGAGCACCAACCCCTTCGTCCATCATCACAACATCCGTGCCCAATCTTCCTCAATCTTCTCTGTTGCCCACTTATGGAAATCTACCTCTACCTAGAGATTCTCCCTGTCCTCTGCAACTCCCATCCATAATGTTGCACCTTCAACTCACAATCCACTGCTGGATTGATTCACTTCACATTAGACTCTGCTTGATGTCAGAACTCATAAACAAAAATGTCTTTGTGTGGGGTTTGAAATGTAGGGCATGGTTTATTCCACGCAACATGTTGTGCGTAATAGAACGAGCCTGCTGCAAAGCCTCGTGCAAATCCAACAAGGGACTTATCATGAATAGCTAATTTGGCATATATTTACAAATGCTTAAAAACCTCCTAGGCTATGTTTTAAACAGTAGTTCATTTCATGTTAAGAAATAAATATCTCGCAGTTGCTGCATAAAGTATTAAATATTACATGACCACATGACATCCTGAGCAACGTTTTTTTGAATTTAGACACTGCTACAATACAGAAAACACAGCAAATGATTGTGGATTTGTAACGGTCATGTTGATTCTATTCCTTTTGCAAATGGGATGTTGTGAATGTTGTGTAGCGTTCATTATATTTTTCAAGAGTCACTTGATCAAGTTTCAAATATGAAGGTACATAATGTTAAAAGGAATGTAACTAAAATGATCAAAAATTAGCAAGTGAGAAAAGTAGACAGAAATTGGGATGTAGATCTACTGTCTACTGTCTACTAGATATAAATACATTGCAAGAGTCTGTGCTCAACTCCATTTCCCCCAATAATTTATACAAAGATGCAAGACATTATATATTAAATTGACTCAAAATTGTATTGGAATTTCCAAAACATCATTAAAAAATAGGCTGAAGTATAAAACAAAGCAATTTACGAACCTTCCAGATCCCACATCCCAAACAGAAACTGTATGGTCAAAGGAGCCAGTGATAATCTTATCTCCGGTTGTATTAAATGACAAAGAAATTATTTCAGCTGAATGACCCTGAAAGAAAGAAATAAAGGTATCAGAAAAGGTCAACATGAACTTCTGAAGTTAAATCATAGGAAGGTCACATTGAAAGTGAAGTTTTAGTCAAAGGAAAGGAAAGCAGAACTAGCGAAGCAATATAAACATATGTACAATGTTTGATTTAAGAACAAGAGAAGGCTATTCAATTCCTCAAGACTTCTCCAGCATGTAATAAGAAAATGGTTGATCTTCAACTCCACATTTCTGTCTATCAGGCGTAACATTTTATACCATTTCTTAAAAATCTGTTTACTTCTGTTTTCAAAGTATCCAGGAACTCTACCTCTACCACCCTTTGAGGATGAGAGTTCCAAACACCTACAAACTTTGGAGAAAAAAATCTAATTTTCTCTCCATCTTAAATGGGTGATCCCTTATTTTTAAGCTGGTTTGTTCCAGGTTTGTCCACAGAAAACATCGTATTAATGTCCACTGTCGAGACCCTCACGATGTTATGCATTTCACGCAAGTCTCTCTCTTACTCTTCTGAGCCTTTGTGGGTATGAGCCTAACCTGTTCAACCATTTCTAATGGCCAACCCTCTTCTATTCCAGATATTAATATAAATCTTCTCTGAACTGCTTCCAATACATTTACAAACAATCATCAATGAGGATGTTTATATGGATATGGAATATAAATATTGATTCCACATTGGATCCCAATCTTATTCCCACTCCATTAATTTATCCATCACCCTTTGAAGCCTCTCTATGTTCTCTTCACAATTCACTTTCCTATCTAACATTATGTAATCAGTATATTTAGCAAACAAAGCTTTGGTACCTTCATCACTATCTAAGATGCTACTTTACAGTGAATACAGCGCTGGAGACCCGGGTTCGATCCTGACCGGGTTCAGTGCTGTCTGTACAGAGTTTGTATGTTTGGCGCAGACCTGTTTCCATGCTGTATCTCTAAAGTGCAAGTGATCACCCCGTATACTTGCACTACCCTACACACTAGGGACATTTTACAATTTTTACCAAAGCCAATTACGGTAATCTACAAAGCTATACGTCTTTTGAGAGTGGGAGGAAACCGGAGTACCCGGAAAAAACCCACAGAGTTACAGGGAGAACATACAAATTCTGTACAGGCAGCACCAGTGGTCAGGATTGAACCTGAGTCTCTGGTGCTGTATGACAGCAACTCTACCACTGCACCACTGTAGTATTGTGCTATCACCCACACAGAATTTTCTATCGTTCACTATAACTTTGATGTTGCATCTTATCAAATGCCTGCTAAGAATTTAAGCTCAATATAAAAATGCATGAAAACACAGTTGGAGCAGCTGTAGGTCGCCATCTTTGTTAGCTTCAGCGCTTCTTCATGCGCCAGTTCCCCATATTCCTCAAGTTTTACATGTTTCAATTATTTGGACTCTCCCCGTCTCTCTCTATAATAAGATAATATTCTGCCTTTTGGCTCCTCTTACCAAAGTGCATGACCTGACACTTACCCACTTAAATTCTATTTGTTAGGTTTGCGCTCATCACTTATCATCTTTATACACCTTTGCAGAATCATCGGTAGGGCTTTCCATAAGACTGCACAGCATATTTTGGCCTGCACTATTATAATATAGCTACCAAGTATAACTGATACTTTATTATATTATTAGTGTATATTTATTGTCATGTATTGCATTAATATGACTGTAAAGCTGCAAATTAAAATGTCATTGTTCTGATCCCGGTGCATACGACAACAAAATATCCTTTGTTCTTGAGAATCACAATGTCCTCATCACAACATTTTATACCTTCTAATTTCATATCATGAGCAAACTTGGAAACAGTTCATTTCATCACATCTTTTAATTTAGAGATAAAGCATGGAAACAGGACCTTCGGACCACCTAGTCCACGGCAACCGTTGATCACATGTTCACGCGTTCCATTTTATCTCACTTTCTTATCCATTTCCTGCACACATGGAACAACTTAAAGAGGCCAATTAACCTACAAACCCGCAAGTCTCTAGGATGCTGGAGGAAACTGGAGCACCCAGAGGAAACCCATATGATCACAGGACCTATCTAAACGCCACTATCGTTATCTGCCTCCACCATCACCCCAGGCAATGTATTTCAGGCCGCCACCACTCTATATCAAAAACTTGGCCCGCATGTCTCCATTACACTCTCCCCCTTTCGAAGGATGAGAAGCCGAAGTGAAGAAGTGGAAGCCAAGATACTGAACGGAAATGACGCCGTAAAGACAAATAACCGAACAGACGCTACGCCAGAAAGTCAAATAACTGAACGGAGAGGACCCCGAAAAGCCAAATAACCGAAAGGGTACGATGCCAAAAAGCCAAATAACCGAACCTTGTCAGCGATTGGTCCATACATCACTGGCCGGGGGAGACGGGAGGGTGGGTTTTTTTTTAAATTTTCCTCCGCCGCTATTGGACTGCCAAAGATCATAGAGCAGATTATTTTTGTAAGCGTTGATCTACCACGGTGCTTGGGGTTAAGAGGCTCTCTCTCCCCCTCTCTCTCCCTCTCCCTCTCCTCTCTCTCTCTCCCTCTCTCTCTCCCTCTCCCTCTCTCTCTCTCCCCCTCTCTCTCTCTCCCCTCCCCTCTCTCTCCCTTTGAAGATAGACACAAAAAGCTGGAGTAACTCAGCAGGACAGGTAGCATCTCTGGATAAAGCAATGCGCGACGTTTCAGGTCGAGACCCTACTTCTGAATTCTCGTCGGTGAGAGTACTTGTGATTGTCTGAAGAAGGGTCTCTACCCGAAATGTTACCCATTCCTTCTATGCAGAGGTGCTACCTGCCCTGCTCAGTTAAAAACCTGCGGGGAAAAAGAGATAGAGAGAGAGAGAGAGAGAGAGAGAGAGATATATAGAGAGAGATTCCAGCCTCTTAACTCCAAGCACCGTGGTAGATCAACACTTACAAAAAAATCCCAATCGCTGACATGATCTCGGGCAAATCCCGTCCCCGGAGACGTCATGTCCGTTATTTGGCTTTTCAGCATCGCGTCCATTCGGTTATTTGGTTCTTCGCCGTTGTTTCCATTCGGTTATTTGGCTCTTCGGCATCATTGCCGTTCGGTATCTTGGCTTCCACTTCTTCGCTTCGGCTTCTCGTCCTTCGACGTCCCGTCCGCACACGTTCTCTGCATCCCATCCAATGCCTTCACACCTTTCCTGTAATGGGGTAATCAGAACTACATGCAATACTCCAAATTCCTGCCTAACCAAAGTCTGCAAAGTAAACTTCTTCACTCTCCACTACACAACCAATTTTGGTATCATCCACAAACTCACTACCACCCTCTGTCTCCTTCCATTAAACCAATTTGATAACCTTTGGCCAGCTCGCCCAGATATCCATGCAAAACCTTACAGACCAGCCTACCAAGTGGACCCTTGGCAAAGGGCTTATTCAAGTATAACTACTCTGAGGAAATCCAAGTTTCTTGGTTAAAAGTCTCATCAAAATGATAACACCTTCTCCATGTGACGTTGCAATATGTGTGAATGCTCAAATGTTTAAAGTGCATTTGAAACACGACATGTCCACTTAAAGTGCAATAGTGTTAGCAATGAACCATGGGCAGGATCTCACAAGAATCATGCTGTCATGAAGCAGCAATTGCACGCAATTGTCTCATTTAGATTATTGCACCTAATGTGGATTCTAGCTCCTTTAAACTAACAAGATATGGCTAAGACAAAATGATAAAATTGCTTGTTGGAACATCAGAGGGAACCACAGTATTATATGTAAATAAAAGTAATCTATTTAAACAACTCTGGAGTCATTTAGGTTTAGGGAATACCAAATAAAACAGTCAAGCTTATTAAAATAAGCAACACAAACACCTTGATTCACAACAATGTGCAGCAAAACAAACGGCACTTTGCCAACAAATGCTCATTAGCAGCACATTAAAATAATTTGAATGAACAAAGAAAAAATATCAAAGTGTAAAATAAAAATTGAAAATAGGGAAAATACAGCACGTGAGGCAACATCTAAGGGAATCTCTTGCTGAGTATTTCCAACATTTACTGACTTATTTTAGATGACCACTATTTATAGCTTACTTGATTTTCAATCTCAAAAGGTAAGGCTCATGTAATATATATATATATTTTTTTAATTAGAAGCAGTGTACAAAAGTATAAACCGCAGCATATGACATAATACAGTTTTTGCCGTTAATACAGTTAATACAGGCTCATGTCATATTTTAAGGAGATTGAAGCAATGATAAGATACTTAAGCTGAAAAGGAATATTTGTGAAAATATTCTGTACATACTGTCAGAGTCACAGATTCTTCTCCAGATTGTATATCCCAGAGCTTTGCTGTAGTATCCATACTGCCTGTTGCCACAAGGGAGCTTTGAGGATTAAATGATAAACACACCTAGAATGGGTTAATAGTAAGAGTCAAAAAGTGAAACATTTCTAAATATTTTACTCTGCAAAGTTATTTTCCTTTCTCTAAAGATCAGGCATTTTTTCAAATACAGTAGCATGTTCCCCCATTGTTTCTTAAAGGAACCCTAGCACAGTGGATGTTACCTACTGCAGAATGCAATGAACCAAGTAAAGGAAAAAAACCTCCCAAAAGACATTTACATTCCTTATTCATTCATGCAGTCTGCAGCGGGCCAGTCGGCAACATTCCCTGACTGACATCTCGCTCTGCTGGGTGGTGAACAACGCTCGGGCAGACCAATGAGCGTCTTTTACCTAGTTGATGACCTTCCAGCAGCACTCGATGTCAGCCTCTGAATGTGTCCCTGGGAACAGTCCGTAAATCACAGAGTTGTCTGTGACGGAGCTGTTCGGGATAAAGCATTCCAGGGACCCTTACATAGTTCTCCAGACTCTTTTTGCAAATCCACACTCTGCAAAGAGGTGGGCGACCATCTCCTCTCCATAGTAGCCGTCCCGAGGGCAGCGTGCGCTGGTAGTGAGGTTCCGACGGTGCAGGAAGGATCTGACTGGGAGGGCTCCCCTCACCGCCAGCTAAGCCAGATCTTGGTGCTTGTTGGTGAGTTCTGGCGATGAGACATTTTGCCAAGGTCCTCCCGCTGCTGGATATGGGGGGCAGGATATGGTGGAGACACCCCTCAAAATAAGGGAAGGTATCCCACGCCAGGGGGCCACATGAGTGGCACGGGTGGGAGACAGTTTTGTGGAATTTAAAAAATGTATAAACTGTATTGAACAATTTGTACAGCCTCCGAAAATGTTGGATGAATTTTTTGCACGGTTCACGTATTGTATATATTTATTACTTGAATAAAGTCTATTTTAAAAAATTTTTTTAAATCCTTATTCATTTATAAAGTTACATTGTATAAGCATTATGTTTAAGAAAGTTACAATGTAAAGCATTAGTTATTTGGTTTTCCATTGTTAAGGGAGAAAGTTATTTTGCATAATACCAGGCAAATCATAATGAGAACTCGAAGGACAAAGTTGATGCTACGTAGAGCTAACTGAAAATCAGCAAATAACTATTTTATATTCATAGACAATGGACAGACTACATCGCAGGATTCCCCATGCAATAACAGCTTCATTATAAAATGCAATTGAAATGAAAATCTAAATTAAATCCATTTGTGTTTTTCAGTGCACATACAAATTGAGATCAGTATTGTTTATTACAAGGAAATAATTTTATAATCATGCAAAAAAATTAAACTTAAGTATTCCTCAATGTATAATTTTGTAGTCTGAATGCTCCTTGATTGACAAGCATTTTTATTTGCCTTGTGTTGCACATGGATAAGAAATACTTATCTCCAAATGGATTACTACCAAGCATGCGTTCCAGAACTCAAGATATATGTTCACCAATCAAGGAATATGCACTACCCTCTGTCACTCACAAAAGGACTAATTCATTCAAATTCTGTTTCCTGTTGGCCAACCAGTTTTGTTGTCCACCAAGCTCACATACCATAATATTGCAGATTTATCTCTTATGTTTGGCCTTATTGAAAGCTTCCTTAAAGTTTAATAAATGTTACATTCAATAATTGTACCTCATCTATCCTGCAACTTACAATATGAGAATTATATGGTATGCCAACTACTTTTTCAGTCATGGATCATTTTCAGTGGCTCCTACTGAACAAGCTTTAAGGAGGGACCAGAACGTGTGGGGGTGCTCAGCATGCAGGCCATTAGCTGCCTGGTTGGGCTAGTTCAACCATTAGAGGTTCAGAGCCTGAGGTAGGATTGGTTGACATTGGGGGATAGAACCTGTGAGAAGTGAATCAAACTAACTTCAGAGATTTGGCCGTCTCTATCGGTGGTGTTAGATGGTTAAACAGACAATCACAAATGATTGATGAGTTGAGAGTAGACAAAAATGCTGGGGAAACTCAGCGGGTGAGACAGAATCTATGGAGCGAAGGAATAGGTGACGTTTCAGGTCGAGACCCTTCATCAGTCTGAAGAAGGATCTCGACCCGAAATGTCACCTATTCCTTCGTTCCATTGATGCTGCCTCACCCGCTGAGTTTCTAAAGCATTTTTGTCTACCTTCATTTTTTCCAACATCTGCAATTCCTTCTTAAACGATGTTGAGAGTGTCGGTTAACTAAAAATCTGGGACTGATTTCAGTAGGTGGTTTGGAACCTGGAAGAGGGACACAAGGATAAACGCGAGGTATGACACTAGCACTACAGGAGCTCTGACTACTGCTGTTCTATGAATGCAGGATTTTCTTGGGAATGACTAACATGGTCTAATTTCCTAAATAACATCGTTTAAGCTCGCAATTTCAAGAATGATGCAAAATTACACAGAAATTGTCATCAACGAGTGTCACTCCAAATGAAAAGTATTTTTAATCACTGATATAAATATCTACACATTCATACATTTTCAGGGCTGTGTTTCAACCAAACGAGTAATAGCATTTGTGTAGGAAAGAACTGCAGATGCTGGTTTAAATCGAAGGTAGACACAAAATGCTGGTGTAACTCAGCGGTACATGCAGCATCTCTGGAGAGAAGGAATGGGTGATGTTTCGGGTCGAGACCCTTCTTCAGACTCCGTAATAGCATTTGCTGGCCTAAAGATTTAATTGTATGCTAGGATATTGCTTTCCAAGTGCTCATCACTAGGTGGCTATTATTAAGGATTTTACTTCGGAGTCACGTGAGTGACTACGTGAAGAGCCCGCTCAGCACGCATGCGCGGCATTGCGTTCAGCAGTGCAACAGTGGCTGCAGCGGGATTCAGGCGCTCCCGCTACAGTTTAAAAGACGGACCGTCAGGTAAGTTACTCTGAGGTCGGTTTTCTGTTGGCTAGGAGAGCCTTCTGCTTTGTTTCCACAGCATGAATATGAACAAGAAAAGGCTCTTGAAGAAACCTGTTCCCCGCTCTGCTCCAACGGAGGAGCGTTCCATCAGTGGGGGGCAGGAGGCGGTAGGACCACTTACCCGGCGCTCCGCCATCCCCGACACCGGGCCGAGCCCAATCTTGCTAGCGCCTGAGCAGCAGAATGGATGCAAAGCCACCAGGAAGACCATCCGGCCAGTGGTTTCCGATTCGTCGGACGGGGACGTCTCACCACCCGTTCGGGGGAGAGACAGCCGCCTGAGCCGCATGTAGCGGCTCCTGGAGCAGGTGCTCCAGCGAGACTCACTGTGTGAGGAGCAGTCTCGCAGGGGGAGTTCAGGCACTCCCTCCACAGTGCCTTGTGCACTGGCCATCGCTTTCCCCTCATCCGAGGGCAGCTTTGGCACCAGGGCTGGGCTGGTCAGGAAGTGGGGATGCTGGCTGAAGAAGTCGGGAGTCTGCCAGGGGTGCAGGAACAGGAAGAGCTGCTGGGTGTGGTGGACCGCTAGGTGGCAGCCCCACGTGCAGGAAGGCCATTAGAGCCTAAACTAGCAGCCAGCATTAACCACCTCTCCAACAGGCCCCTACAGGAGCAGGTGGTTAATGAGCTGGATGAGGGAATTGAAGGCAATATCTCCAAGTTTGCGGATGACACTAAGCTTGGGGGCAGTGTTAGCTGTGAGGAGGATGCTAGGAGACTGCAAGGTGACTTGGATAGGCTGGGTGAGTGGGCAAATGTTTGGCAGATGCAGTATAATGTGGATAAATGTGAGGTTATCCATTTTGGTGGCAAAAACGGGAAAGCAGACTATTGTCTAAATGGTGGCCGATTGGGAAAGGGGGAGATGCAGCGAGACCTGGGTGTCATGGTACACCAGTCATTGAAGGTAGGCATGCAGGTGCAGCAGGCAGTAAAGAAAGCAAATGGTATGTTAGCTTTCATTGCAAAAGGATTTGAGTACAGGAGTAGAATTATGTCAGAAAACCCATAATAACCCACTATTTAAGTGAAAGAGGGAAACACTACATAAATGTAAATTTATCAACTTTACACAAAATGTGAAAGTTATTGGTATCAGACATCAGGAACAATGTTAGAACTGATCACAAAGAGGCATTGGTAAGAATGCATCTTTCATTGCTTTCATGAAATATACATGTGTTCTTTTGAAGTCCATTGCTCTGAACTGCTAGTGCACGCAAATGGGTGAATGAAGTGATCGTTATCATGGTCTAGCAAGACGTTTTCAATTATTTGCCTGCTATAAAAAGGGCACTTTTCCATGTTTAATTTAGTTTTGTTTAGAGATACAGCGCGGAAACAGATACAGCACGGAAACCTTCGGCCCATCGAGTCCGCACTGACCTGTGATCCCCGCACATTAACGCTATCCTACGCAAACTCGGGACTATTTACATTTGTACCAAGACAATTAGCCTACAAACCTGTACGTCTTTGCAGTGTGGGAGGAAACCGAAGAGCTCAGAGAAAACCAATGCAGGTCATGGAGAGAACGTGCAAACTCCGTGCAGACAGCACCCATAGTCAGGATCAAACCCGGGCCTCTGGTGCTGCAAGGCAGCAAGTCTACCGCTGCGCCACCGTGCCTAACCTACTTATTTGACATAAATTCAATCTATCCCTCGTAAATTAGAAGATAATTAGGACGCCACAGAGGCACAGCTGGTAGAGTTGCTGCCACTGCACAAGAGACCTGAGTTTGATCCTGACATCAGCTACCGTAGGTATGGAGGTAGTATGTTCTCCGTATAACCTCGTGGACTTTCTCCAGATGCTCCGCTTTTCTCCCACATCCCAAAGACGTGTGGGTTTGCAGGTTAAATAGCCTCTGTAAATTGCCCCGTGTGTGTAGGGAGTGAAAAAGTGAGATAACAGAAAATTAGTGTGACTCGATGGTAGACATGGACTCTGTGGATCAAACGGCCTGATTCCATGCTGTATCTCCAAACTAAACTAAACTAAAAGGGAGACAGGAATAAGGAAATTTAAGTGGTGTTCCTTCGGGTTCTACATTGAGATTCAGCAGATAAGTGTTCTTGCCTTCAGAATTAATTAACATGTGACAATGGCATTATTAATTGAGTTATTCAATTCAGTGATGAAAAGCAATGTTTTTTCTATAAATAAAATAAAAATACTAAGAATATTTTGCCGGACAGACAGCATCTGAGAGAAAATGAGTTACTGTTTCAAGTCAATGAGCCTTCATCAGAACTATGTCTGTGACATGGGCCATTGGCCTAAAAATCGATTGATATGAAACATTAAGGCTGTTTATTCTTAATTGATTCTACCTGACCTGCTCAGTATACCCAGAATTTTCTTGATGTATTTCAGATATCCAGCATCTGCAACTTTTTGCTTTTACGTTTGTTGTTTATCACATTACATTATTTGTTGGGATCTGACATGAATATTTATCTATATATAACCAAAACTCTGATCTTGTTATCTTCCGGTTTGGCGGTCTTTCTATTTGCGCAAAAATGGTTCGCGATGTGCTACGATTTTCGCCAGTTCACTCACCATTCTCCTGTGCTACGAGTGCACCAAGTTTTGTTCTGATCGGTTGAAGGTCGTAAAAGTTAGCGAGGTTTAAAAATCTTAAAAACCGCGCATGCGCAGATCGATCTCTTCCCCTGCCTGTCAGCACCGCGCGGATTAGTCTCTTCCCCTGACACTCCACGGGACGGTCCGCCCCTTCCTGCACCATCGCTTCTTTACTGGCGCTGAGGATGGCCTGCGGAGGTTCCAACCAGACTTTCGGAAGGACCCGGCGGTGAACGACCAGTGACCAGCGCTCGCTGTGAGTAGGTATGTTACAAAACGTACCTGAATCGTGGCTGAGCATCTGCCCCACCCCTTGTGTGTGATTTTGGCGCTGTATAGAGGGGGCGGGTTTAAAACGAGATTTTTACTAGGCTGTTCCAATCGAAAATGTTCAGCCTAGTAAATCATTAACGGAAAATCGCTGAAAGACCCCGTCGCAAAAGGTATTATTAGTTTTTATGGCCTTGTATAATATTTAAGTAGTTTAAAAATCACTCTCTCACTCCGCAACCTCTCGCAGCCCCAGGGTTTTATAAAGCAAACAATTAAAGGTATGTACCTTATTTTTACATTAAATGGGGCTTGTCATATAACCCTGTATATAAAGTTTTCTATAGCGAGTAGCTCATTTTGGGCTCTTTATATCCCGCAGTATTTTTCTGGGCACTTGAGGGCACAAATCCAGCGCAATGTGAACGTTCTAAACCAGCACGTTCACAGGAACCCACTAGAAAGCCGATTTAAATTGACTTTAATTTACAGCAAATGAACACTAAATTCCTTCCATTTGGCCTATAAATTGATGTAAATGAGATTTAAAAATCATGTTTTATTGTGAATTATTTGTGAATATTATTTGGACACTTAGGCTATTTAAAAATGATAATCATTTATTAAGAAATGGATAGATGTTTAGACTAGTAATTGAAGTTTTGAAATTAGCTACAATTGGGTAACTAACTAATTATATGCTTTAATTTCAGGTCATCCAAGTAAGATTGTTTTATATTTGTTTCAGAATACTTCAATCTACGATAACTGAAAATTTCATTCAGTTCTCTTAATTTTTAAGAAGGTTATGGGCTTTTGACTGTCCACGATCACAGCTTTTTTGTTATGTCCATAGAAAATCAATAGGGAACAAGATGCTAATTTCCGAGTATGAAAATGGCCATAACTTTTTTATTACTTGAGATATGAAAGTGAATTAGGTGTCAAATTAAACTTATTGTTATGCTTTATCTGATGGGATAAATTGCAGACTTGATTTTTTAAATCTCAAAATTTTGTAACATTGCTACTGTGAGTCCTCATCGCACCGCCAATTCCAGCTACTACCCCTCTCGCTGGCTCCTCCCCTGTGATGCCCCCCCTCTCCCCCATGGCTCTTCCCCCGTCTTTTCTCCGAGCTCACTCCCCCCGCCACACAGCACTCTCCCCCCACAAGCCCCCTGCCTACACACCCCACCCCCACCCCCCATGTCCCCCTGCCCACACACACCCCCCTCCCCCGCCCGCATACAACACACCCTCCACCCCCACCCACCCCCGCCCCACACCCAACCCATCCCCCCCCCCCCCACACACCCCCCCCCCACACACCCCCCCACACACTTCGCCCACCCCCACAACTTCCCCGTGCCACCACAACCTCCCCTGCCCCCATTCGCCCACCCAGTCCGCCACACACAATCCCCCTGCCCCGACAACCCCCCCCCACCCCCCACAGGCTCCCTACCACCCCACAACCCACCCCCCCCCCCACAACCCCACCCCCCCAACAACCCGCCCTTCCTCATAAACCCCCTCCCCCACAACCCCTACCCTCGCCACACACCCCACTTCCCTCCCCCTCCCACACATGAAGGGGAGGGGAGGAAGTGCTCGAGGATGAGGGGAAATGAGCTGCGCATGCGCAGTTAGGGGCTATGGATCAGTGGTGGAATATTGCGTTGGGAGAATGGGTTGCGCTGCGGTAACAGGTGAGTGGTGGAATATTGCGTTGGGGAAATCAGTTGTGTTGGGGGACCAGGCCTCCCATGTGACTGGGACCCAATGGGTCCCACTTAGTCTAGTAATCCTTAAAAGGCCCGGTTGTGATTTTCACAAAGTATCAATGGTATTCAAAGGAAAATAGTATTATATCATATGCATTGCAGTAGAAGTGATATACAAACAATACTAGACATAAAGAAAACAAGAATGCTGACATCTAATGATAAATTAGCAAATATCCATGAACATTAGAGATGCTTTAGGCTCACAATGCATATCCACTTGTGAATAGGTTATCAGCAAACTAAATAGGCCGTGGGCCGAGGTGTCAAAAGGGCTCTAGATTATAATTTTTGTGATCCATCTCTGCTAACTACTTCAAATTAGGTACATTTAGATAAAACATCATTGTTAAGGAACTTATAACTCGTCAGTGCAAAAAGTTGCACACTAATTAATTAAGCTAATTGGAAAGGGTATCAGCGCCCTCTTGTGCTCAATAATATATAGCTGTATGTGGGAACATTGAATATGAGACTGCCACAGTGGACTCGGGCTGCTCTCTGATTTACGGTGGTCCTCACTCTGGTAATGGATGAGGCCCAGGACAGAAAGGTCGGATTCAGAATGGGAGGAGGAGTTGAAGTGCTGAACCACCGGGAGATCAGGTTGGTTATTGTAGCCAGAGTGAGGACCACCATTGGAGGAGCAGCACCTCATATTTCGCTTTTGGCAAGTTTGCACCCCAGCGGTATGAACATTGACTTCTCTAATTTCAGGTAGTCCCTACTTTCTCCTCCCATTCTCAGCTCTCCCTCAGCCCACTAGCTCCACCTTATCCTTTTTTCTTCCGCCCCCCACCCTCACATCAGTCTGAAGAAGGGTTTTGAGCCAAAACGTTGCCTAGTTCCTTCGCTCCATAGATGCTGCCTCACCCGTTCAGTTGCTCCAGCATTCTTTCATCCCCTTCTGGATCATTAGCATCAGCCCACCTGACGCCACGATTACACCAAATGTCAACATGGTGGGGAGCAGCACTGCCCTGCACGCCGCCCGGGCCACCTTCAGCACCCCCATAGCGCCGGCTCCGTCAGTCTGCCCGCTTGCTCACTGCAACACCGCTGACAGCTCGACCACCCCCTCACAGCACCCAACGGCCGGCCGACATTCCAACCGACCCCTCACAGCACCCACTAGCCGGCCGAAAGCTGGACCAACTGACTGACCCCCTCTCTTCCATGCTGCTGTTTAGCTCGGCTCAAGGCCGCCTGCAGCACCCCCATAGCGCAGTCATATTCACAAATACCCCAAAGGGCTGGATGTTTTCAGGTTACGGGCATGATCTGGCCGACCTCTGTCCTAACCCTAACCCTCTTCCATTGAGAGGAAAATGCCTAACATTGACACTGACCCTAACCCTGACCCTGATCCTATCCCTAACCATAACCCTGACCCTGACACTAACCCTAGCTCTACATTTTTATTTATCATTTTTATTTCACAATTCACAACAGCATAACTTTGCAAAGACAAATCAGTTGTAAAACAAAATGATCAGCAAGTGGTTAGCATTACCTTTCTTCCTTCGAAACCTTGCTATCGTTGTGATCTTATTAGGAAGCAGCCATGATCCCAGTGTGCTCGCTGCCTAGCTAGCATGAAACAAAGCACGTGATTGGTCAATTGGCGTCCGACTCAATGTCAAACGTGCTTTGATTGGATAATTACTAGTCGGAAAATTGGAGGTTTTCCTCATATTTTAAAAAATATGTGAGGGTTTTGTTCTTGACGAGTTTAAGGTATGATTTCTATAATATTTCCTACACAATATGTTATAAATATAGGTAGATATGTGATTTAGGTCACAAAATGAAATGAAAAAGCACCTCGGCCCACGGTCTAAAAGCACCGAAAGATAAAATGGCAATAATGGCATAATATTATGTTATTAATGCAATTCTCTTGTGCAAATAAACTCAAGTCAGTGAATTCCATATAACCATCGCAAAATGCACTTATTGGGGGAAAATAATTATTTGCAGAAATATATTCATTTAAATCTACAAAGCTTATTAACTTACAATCTCCGCAGTATGTCCTCGAAAGGTATGGTAACATTTGCCTGTTTCAGAGCTCCATAATTTACAGGTTTTATCAAATGAGCCGGTTGCAATTTTGTCTCTAAAACAAATAAACACATGCTTTAAGTATAACAAAAGACATCGAACATAAACATCTGTAAAATGTTCTTCATTGCAATCTGTAGCCCTGGCCAACTAAACCGCTTGCCAGGAGCTTTTCTCAGTTCAAAGTTATGGTCGAAAATATGAAGAATAATTTGCTCATTCCCGTATGAAAGAAATCACTTACAGGACATTTAAGTTGAAGCAGTAGCATATTGTTTGTACATGCAATTTCACATACTATTCCAAATGTCATGACAATAATAACCACTTATTGCATAATTGTTAAGGTTGCAAAGTTAGAAAAGGAGGATAAATTATATGTATAATTCCTTTCCTCATAATAACCAGATTTTCAAAGTAATTATGAGGCTTTAGAGATGCCATAATGGCGGATTCTATTCCTCTACACATTTCAACTGCTGTTTTTTTTTTGTGTAATCCATTCAGGAAGAAAAGGTCACATAGGAGATTTTTAAACGCATCACTGAGCAGTGCTGCTGAAGATAACACAGGATAATTATTCATTATTTACAGATGGTACTTAAAACTGCAAAGTGGCTTGGATATTTGTCACACTTCAGTAAGTCTAAAAAGATCAAGCATACGGTTTAGTTACTGCCTTTTCACAATCAATGTTGGACAATCCAGGGAAATTAGTTGCATATAAAGTTATACACATTAATTTTATTTTTTCTCAAATCCACCCGGATGCTGAGGAAATGGAGATTGTTGAACAATGAAGGATAAGAAGAATTGATACATAAAGCCTGAAATTATGTTATGCTAATTTGTGATGCACAAACACAGAATAGGGCTATAATACTAGGGACTCAAAGAATAAAATGTCATTATATGCAGACAATATACTTTTATATATTACAAAGTCACAAACGAGCATACCAAATTTATTAAATCTAATAGAGGAATCTGGGTCTTTTTTTGGATATAGAATAAACTGGAATAAAAGTGAAATCATGACATTAAAACCTCAAGAACCTACACACTTACTGAAGTTCCCCTTTAAAATCGCAACAGAAAAATTTAAATACTTGGGTATTCAGATTACTAGAAAATATAAAGCATTATTCAACGCTAATTTTATACCTTTATTAAATAAACTTAATACGCTGATTAAATTTTGGAAAACACTTCCTTTATCATTATTAGGTAGAATAAATGCAATAAAAATGATTTTCCTACCACAATTACTATACCTATTTCAGTCTATACCGGTATATATACCAAAATACTTTAAAAACAAATTAGACTCTAATATTACTAATTTTATTTGGGACTATAGATCACATAGAATTACAAAAAAACACTTATGTAAACCAAAAGAGGTCGGGGGACTTTCACTTCTGAATGTTATGTATTATTACTGGGCAGTGCATATTAAGAATATAATTTATTGGCTGAATAGTTCTACCCAACAGACAGAATGGATAAAAATGGAGAAAGAGGATTGTCATCCTTGTAATATAGGAATGATCCTCTTCTCCCCGAAAAAAATGAAAAACACAATATATAAGAAGAACCCAATTATTTATGGTACAACAAGAATTTGGAAACAAATAAAATTATCTTTAAAATTAAGAAATTTATCATTGTTAATGCCAATAGTGAATAACCCTTTATTTAAACCATCTCTTATTGATAAAACATATAACCAATGGGAAAGTCTCTGAATTAGAAGGATCGGGGATATGTACGAAATGGGAAACCTACTATCATTCCAACAATCTATATTGCTAAAAGTCTGTTCTTGACCGGTATTGGCCATCTGTGCTGCAATTTCCGAGAGAACGCCGCCACCTACGGCCGTCATTTATGGCCACCTTGCTCAGAGCCCCCCTACGCCGTATGTGTGCTGAGGATTTTTCCCGTCGATGAAAAATGACAGAGATATTAATGTTTTTACAAAATTTCTCATTCTCTCTGCTGCCCCTGCTGGCGGCAGGGGGGAGGGACTATAAAACCAAGAAGTGGTGTCTCATAGTCTCTTCAAGATGGAGGAAGGCAGAGGGTCACGTTTCTCTGAGCTGTGAATAACAGTGAACACATGTCTACTCAAACGTGCAAGTGCCCTTAGTGGTTCTAAAACGCTTGCAGAATGTGTCTATTGGTTCTAAAATGTTTGCAAAAAGTGTCTCTTTTGGTTCTACAATGCTTGCAGAATGTGTCTTTTTTGGTTCTAAAATGTTTTTTAGGTTCTCCCCCCCCCCCCCCCCCCCCCCTCTCCTCCCCGCCTTCTCCTCTCCCCCCCCCCCTCTCCTCCCCCCACCCCTCTCCTCCTCCCCCTCTCCTCTCCCCCCCTCTCCTCTCTCCCCCCCTCTCCTCCCCCCTCTCTCCCTCCCTCTCTCTCTCCCCCTCTCCTCTCCTCTCCCCCACTTTCCTCTCCCCCCCCCCCCTCCCTCTCTCCCTCTTTTTCTCCCCCCCTCCCCTCCATCCCCCTCCCCCACCATTCCTCCCCTAAACCCCCCCCCCCCCCCACACACCCCTACCCCCTTCCCTCCACCCTCCCTCCGCCTTCCTTGCTCCCCACCTCTCCCCCTCCCCCTCTCAGCACACCCTCTCTCTCCCCCTCTTTCCCCCCTCTTTCCCCTCTCTCCTCCCTTCCCCCTCTCTCCCCCTCCCTCCTCCCTCCCCCCCTCTCCCCCTCGCTCCTCTCCTCCCCCCTCCTCCCCCTCTCCTCCCCCCTCTCCCCCCCCAACTCTCTCTGCCCTCCTCCCCTCCCCCACCCCCCCTCCCCTAAAACCCCCTCCCCTCCACACCCCCTACCCTCACCTCTCCCCCTCACCCCCCTCTCAGCACCCCCCCCTCTCTCTCCCACTCACTCTCACCCTCTCTCTCCTCCCCTCCTCCTCCACCTTTCCCCCCTCACCCACCCTCCCTCTTCTCCTCCTCGCCACCCCCCTCTCCCTCATTCCCCTCTCTCTGTGTCTCTGTCTCTCTCTGTCTCTCTCTCTCTCTGCTCTCTCACTGTCTCTGCCCCTTCTCTCTCTGCCCTCACTCTCTACCCCCGCCCCCCCCCCCCCTCCCTAGATGTGACTGCACGTTGGGGGCTATGCGTCAGTAGATAGGGTGTAAATGGGGTAAAAGGAGCAAATTAATAATTTTAATATAATATCAAGGGGGGTAATTAGCATGAGTGTGGGGGGGGGGGGGTAGTTAGTGTGTGTGACGCTGCATGCCGCCTCCCCCCCCCCACAACCGCACGTTGGGGGAACAGACCCAACGGGTCTGCACTTGGTCTAGTTACAATTAAAATTTAAACAGAAAAACAACCAATATTTTAAATATCTTCAGATTTGCAATTTCATGAAAAAATATATACAAGGATATCAAAAAATAACTCCTGAATTATTGGAAAAGCAATGAATAATGAAGCTCTCACAAAAATTAATATCATATTAATATAATAGTATTCTAAATATAAACCTACCATCGACAGAGGTACTTAGTGGGAACGGGAACTAATGATAAAAACTATGAAGGTTACATGGGAAAAGTACTTGATATATATTCACAAATGTTCGATTAATGTAAGACATAATCTAATTCAATTTAAAATTTTACATAGATTATATTATTCAAAAACAAGATTGAACAAATTTTATCCAAATATATCCCCCATTTGTGATAAATGTCTATCCCAAAACACAACTATAACACACTCCTTTGTTTCTTTAGATTCTCTCTTTAGATTCTGGAGTAGTTCCTGAGGATTGGCGGGTAGCAAACGTAACCCCACTTTTTAAGAAGGGAGGGAGAGAGAAAACAGGGAATTACAGACCAGTTAGTCTAACATCGGTAGTGGGGAAACTGCTACAGTCAGTTATTAAAGATGGGATAGCAGCACATTTGGAAAGTGGTGAAATCATTGGACAAAGTCGGCATGGATTTACGAAAGGTAAATCATGTCTGACGAATCTTATAGAATTTTTCGAGGATGTAACTAGTAGCGTGGATAGGGGAGAACCAGTGGATGTGGTGTATCTGGACTTCTAGAAGGCTTTCGACAAGGTCCCACATAAGAGATTAGTATACAAACTTAAAGTACACGGCATTGGGGGTTCAGTATTGATGTGGATAGAGAACTGGCTGGCAAACAGGAAGCAAAGAGTATGAGTAAACGGGTCCTTTTCACAATGGCAGGCAGTGACTAGTGGGGTACCGCAAGGCTCAGTGCTGGGACCCCAGCTATTTACAATATATATTAATGATCTGGATGAGGGAATTGAAAGCAATATCTCCAAGTTTGCGGATGACACTAAGCTGGGGGGGCAGTGTTAGCTGTGAGGAGGATGCTAGGAGACTGTAAGGTGACTTGGATAGGCTGGGTGAGTGGGCAAATGTTTAGCAGATGCAGTATAATGTGGATAAATGTGAGGTTATCCATTTTGGTGGCAAAAACAGGAAAGCAGACTTATCTAAATGGTGGCCGACTAGGAAAAGGGGAGATGCAGCGAAACCTGGGTGTCATGGTACACCAGTCATTGAAAGTAGGCATGCAGGTGCAGCAGGCAGTGAAGAAAGCGAATGGTATGTTAGCTTTCATAGCAAAAGGATTTGAGTATAGGAGCTGGGAGGTTCTACTGCAGTTGTACAGGGTCTTGGTGAGACCACACCTGGAGTATTGCGTACAGTTTTGGTCACCAAATCTGAGGAAGGACATTATTGCCAAAGAGGGAGTGCAGAGACGGTTCACCAGACTGATTCCTGGGATGTCAGGACTGTCTTCTGAGGAAAGACTGGATAGACTTGGTTTATACTCTCTAGAATTTAGGAGATTGAGAGGGGATCTTATAGAAACTTACAAAATTCTTAAGGGGTTGGACAGGCTAGATGCAGGAAGATTGTTCCCGATGTTAGGGAAGTCCAGGACAAGGGGTCACAGCTTAAGGATAAGGGGGAAATCCTTTAAAACCAAGATGAGAAGAACTTTTTTCACGCAGAGAGTGGTGAATCTCTGGAACTCTCTGCCACAGAGGGTAGTTGAGGCCAGTTCATTGGCTATATTTAAGAGGGAGTTAGATGTGGCCCTTGTGTGCTAAGGGGATCAGGGGGTATGGAGAGAAGGCAGGTACGGGATACTGAGTTGGATGATCAGCCATGATCATATTGAATGGCGGTGCAGGCTCGAAGGGCCGAATGGCCTACTCCTGCACCTAATTTCTATGTTTCTATGTTTCTATATGATAGTACTTAATTCTAATAAAATAAAATATTTAAAAAAAAACACAGAATGCATTCAAATGTAATTCCTGTGATGGCCACTCTGCATTAACACAATTGGCAGTTTTGTACAAATGTTAACAATCATAATTATGAGATATTCTTTGAGGAAGTACTAAATATCAAACTGAACAATAATCCCAAAGCATTTTTCAAGTAAAACCATTAATATTCATGTTCAGAAGTTCAGAGTTACTAGGAGCAAAATTAAGTCATTCATCCTATTAAGTCCACTCTGCCATTCAATGATGGCTGATCTATTTTTCCCTCTCAACCCCATTCTCCTGTCTTTGCTCCATAACCCCCGACACGAATCAAGAATCTGTCAATCACTGCCTTAAAAATATCCAATGACAGCCGCCACAGCTTTCTGTGGCAATGAATTCCACAAATTCACCACCCTCTGACTAAAGAAATCCCCATCATCTCCTTTCTATAGGTGCGTCCTTTTATTTTGACTGGTCCTAGACTCTCCCACTAGTAGAAACATCCTCTCCTCATTCACTCTATGTCGGCTTTCACTAATCAGTGAGTTTCAATGAGGTCATTCCTTATCCTTCAAAACCTCAGCGAGTGCAGGCCCAGTGCCTTCAAACGCTCATCATATGTTAACTAAATCATTTCTGGGATGATTCACATAACCTCCCTCTGGACTCTCTTCAATGCCAGTACTTCCTTCCTCAGATATGGGGCCAAAAACTGCTCACAATACTTGCAATACAGTCTGACCAGTGCCTTATAAAGCCACAGAATTACATCCCAAGTATTTTATCCCTCTTGAAATAAATGCTAGTATTGCATTTGCCTTCCTTACCACCAATTCGACTTGTAAATTAACTTTTTCGGAATCCTGCACCAGCACTCTCAAGTCCCTTTGCACCTCTGATTTCTGAATTCTCTCCCCATTTAGACAATAATTTACATATGCCTTTATGCCTACTACCAAAATGCATGACTCCACACTTTGCTCCGCTGTATTCCATCTGTCACTTCTCAACCCACCCTCTCAACTTATCTAAGACCATCTGCAGAGTCCCTGCTGTCTCAACACTACCTGCCCCTCCACATATTTTCCTATCATCTGCAAAATTGGCCGCAAAGCTTTCAATTCTCTCATCAAAATCATTGTTATACCTGTGAAGAGTAACGGCCCCTGCGGAACACCACTAGTCACTGGCAGCCAACAAGAAAAAGCCACCTTTATTGCCTCTCTTTGCCTTCTGCCATCCAGCCAACCTGCTATCCATGCTAGTATCTTCCCTCTGATAGAGTCATACAGTGCGGAAACAGGCCTTTCGGCCCAACTTGCCCAAACCGACCAACATATCCAAGCTACACAGGTCCCACCTGCCTGTGTTTGGTCCATATCCAGCCAAACCTGTCCTATCCATGGACCTATCTAACTGTTTCTTAAATTTTGGGATACCTCTTCTGACAGCTTGTTCCATACACCCACCACCTTTTGTGTGAAAAGGTTACCCCTCAGATGTTACCCCTTTTAAATGTTTTCCCCTTCACCTTAAACCTATGTCTTCTTGTTCTCGATTCACCTACTTTGGGCAAGAGACTATGCATCTACCCAATCTATTCCTCTCATGATTTTATACACCTCTATAAGATCATCCCTCATCCTCCTGCACTTCAAGGAACATAGTCTCAGCCTACTCAACCTCTCCAGATGGCCCTCCAGTTGTGGCAACATCCTTATAGATCTTCTCTGTACCCTTTCCAGCTTGACAACATCTTTCCTATAACATGGTGCCCAGAATTGAACACAATATTCGAAATGTGGCCTCGCCAACATCTTGTACAACTGCAACATGGCCTCCCAACTATACTCAATATAGACACAAAATGGTGGAGTAAATCAGCGGAACTGGCAGCATCTCAGGAGAGAAGGAATGGGTGACGTTTCACGTCGAGCCCCTTCTTCAGAATCTGGGTCTGATTCTTCTATACTCAATACTCTGACTGATAAAGGCCAAAGTGCCAAACATTTTTTTGACCACCCTATCTACCTGTGACTCCACTTTCAAGGAACCATGCACCTGCACTCCTAGATCCCTCTGCTCTACAACACTCCCCAGAACCTTACCATTCACTGTGTAGGTCTTGCCCATGTATGACTTCCCAAAATGCAACACCACATTTTTCTCTGGATTCAATTCCATTCCTCATCCCACCTGGCCAATCGATTAAGATCCTGCTGCAATTTTTCACAACCATTTTCACTATCAGCAAAACCACCCACTCTTGTATCATCTGCAAGCTTGCTAATCTTGTCATGTATGTTCTCATCCAAACCATTGATATAGATGACAAACAGTACCGGGCACAGCATCGAACTGTGTGGCACACCACTAATCACAGGCCTCCAGTCCGAGAAGCAACCTTTCACCATCACCGTCTGCTTCCTTCCATGAAGCCAATTTTCTATCCATTCAGCTATCTCTCCTTGGATCCCATGCGATCTAACCCTCCAGAGCAGCCTATCATGTGGAAGATTGTTGAATGCTTTGCTGAAGTCCATTTATATAACATCTACAGCACTGCCCTCATCGACCTTTTTGGTCACATCTTCAAAAAACTCAAGATTTGTGAGACACAACCTCCCACTTACAAACCCATGCTAACTAACCTTGTCTATCTAAATGCCTGTATATCCCTATCCCTCAGAATACTCTCCATTAACTTTCCAACTACAGATGTTAAGATCACTTGCCTATAGTTCCCAGAATTTTCTCTGCAGCCCTTCTTGAATAGAGGCACAATATTTGCTACCCTCCAGTCTTCCGGCACATCTCCTGTATTTAAAGACGACTCGTAAATTTCAACCAGGTCTACCGCAATTTCCTCTCTAGTTTCCCACAATGTCCTCGGATATATCTGATCAGGCCCTGGAGATTTGTCCATCTTCATACACGATAGTACCTTCAGCACTTCAACTGTAACACTGAGTGCTCTCAAGACACTTCCATTGACTGATATCATGGGCTCTCATCTTCTTTAGCATCCTCACGTAATGTACTTCATCAAAGGCCTTCTGAAAATCCAGGAAAACCACACACACTGACTCTTCTTTGTCTATCCTGCTATTTACTTCCTCAAATAATTCCAACAGGTCCATCAGGCAAGACCTCCCTTTCATAAAACCTTGCTGGCCAGCCTATTTTGTCGTATGCTTCTAAGTACTCAGAAACTTCATCCTTTATAATGGACTATTTTATAGTGTTGATTGCTGGCATCTGTTGGTTGAATACATGCATAATATATATTTGGGGTGCAATTAAATTGTGCATTTTTAAAATCACCAGTTATTGTTAAAGACTAGATTAGAACATTATAGGCGCATGTTTATTGAGAAGTATCAGATACCAGCAAAGAATTACTGATCTCACCCAAAAGGATTGTTGAATGCAATGGCATAGACCACATTTCTATGTCCCTCAAGTGTGTGGAGCTCTTCTCCTGATAGTGTGTCCCATAGTTTACAGGTTCGGTCATAGCTTCCTGTGATAAATCTAAGTGCAAGACAAATCATCAAACTGTAATTGCTTAAATAAAAGCAAGGCAAATTTTACAAGTACACAATCTAAATATATCGATGCTCATGATACATATGTTATCTGCACACAGGAATATTTTAACATGAAGGTAAATTTCTGGGCTCAGGTATTTATCTGCATTCCCCAATCCCTGGTCATTAATGAGTAGTGCAGGCTCAAAACAAAATGAAGATAAAACCACAACTAATCGACAAGATTAACTTTCATTAACTTCAGCAGCAATAACAGCACACAAAAGATCATATATCAATATGGCACATATTTGGGATTCTGTAATAAAAATGTTTCAGTTAATGAGGAAATCCAATTGCATTTGCAATTAAGTACGTTAAAACTTCTAGTTAATTAAGCATTCTCCCAATAAAACTACCTTTCAGTGCTGACCACTGCTGTTCTGATTTAACCTTCATGTGGGAAGACAGATAACAATATTTTTTTTCTGATTTCCAGCAACATGATGCAACCGGTTAGTTCACAGACCTTTCAAATATTTGTTCTGGTTTCCTAATGGAATTTTGGAATTGTAAAAATTATGAAATTGCTGAGCTTTAGAAACAAATTCAAGGCTGTCTTGCGATAACTGTTTTAAAACTACAAAATTGTTTAAAATAATTCATATTGAGTTCTAAGCAACTTCACTAACAGAATGATGAATGGATGTCCTTATTTTTTATAGTCAGACCTTGCGTTTTGGTTGTGGCTTGTAAAGCTTTCATTACTTTCAGGTCATCTTCTGGAAAATAGAATGCGATATTAATATTTATTGCCAAATCAAGGTTGTAAAATGGCAGCAACCTCCATTGGAGCCAGAAATTTGATGGTTTAATCCTTGCTCTAAGACTTTTCAAAACATGTATTTTGGATGAGGGTAAGATCCCATGGGACTTCAAAGAACTTAAAACTCCTAACAAAATGTTGCTCAAAATACATTGCCAAAATGAAAATGGTGCCAGGGTCCAGGTTGTCTTTGTTGCATAACATTCTCAAAGGGAAGGGCAAGCAACCAGAAGTCGTTGTACATGTTGACATAAATAACATAGGTAGGAAAAGGGATGAAATCTACAGGGTGAATATATGGAGTTATGCTACAGATTTGACTTCGGCGTCACGTGAGTGACTTAGTGAAGAAGGCCCGTCCAGGCGCACATGCGTCATATCGTCAGACGCATAGTGACTGCGACCGCGGTAGGAGGTGCAGAGCCCGCTAAGCGGTGAGTGAAAGAAAAACCTGAAGGTAAGTGCTTTTACTTTCACTTTCAGGCTGCTTTTCTTCAGTGGAGACTGCATGTAGAAACACAGGCAAGTCTTATTATGGAGAAAAGTGGGAGAAGTAAGGAAAAGCGCGCCGCAGTAAGAACTCAAGAGGACAGAATGTCTGAGAGTCGCGGGCGCCTGACGAAAAAGTCGGCGAAGAAAAACCAGCAACTTCTAAAACGGGAGAAAAATTCTGGCAGCATCAAAAAAAGGGCTGCCAGAATATGATTCTATGGAAGAGCCTGTGATACCCAAAAAGGGTTGACTAAGCGTAGGCCTATCAGAGAGCCAGCGCATGAAATACCTGAAGAAGAAATGCCAGGTGAACCCCATTATGAGGAGGAATATCCAGAAGATTTTGACAATGAATCATATGAGGACCAGAGCCCAATAATACAACGCAAAGTACCAGGCCTGGCCCAAAAATTCTTTAGTCCCAGACACAAGGGACAACCTCTGCCAGGAAATATAGCAGAAAGTATAAATTACCTGCTTTCCCATCATTTGGAAGAACCAACGATGGATGAGATTGTGAACAAATACGAAATCCCACAGAATTGTGCCCTGCTAGCAGTCCCAGCACTAAACAGTGAAATATGGGGTTATTTGGGCACCGCAGTACGCGCACAAGAAATTATGTTACAGCGGGTGCTAAGATTAATGGGGTCAAGCATTACGACATTTGCCAGAGACCTGGAAGAAGGAAATGTGACAACGTCACAACAGGATGTTATGGGGATGATGTGTAATGCACACTTTGAAATAAACTGTATTCGTAAAAGTGCGATAAGACCTAACATACATCCTAAGTTTGCAGGGCTCTGTAAACCATCGAATATACAATTGCTGAACTTACTCTTTGGAGAAGATCTTGCCAAAAATCTGAAAGTCTTAAATGAAGAAGCAAAAACCATGGGTATGATAAAACCACCAATGTTTGGCAGAACAGTTCAAAGGCAATATCCATACCGAAGGTACACAAAAATGCTGGAGAAACTCAGCAGGTGCAGCAGCATCTATAAAGCGAAGGAAATAGGTGGCGTTTCAGGCCAAAACCCTTCTTCAGACTGATGGGGGTTGGGGGGGGGGGGGGGGGGAGAAGGAAGGAAAAAGGGAGGAGGAGGAGCCCGAGGGCGGGGGGATGGGAGGAGACAGCTCGAGGGTTAAGGAAGGGGAGGAGACAGCAAGGGCTAGCAAAATTGGGAGAATTCAATGTTCATGCCAACCGGACGCAAGCAACCCAGGCGGAATATGAGGTGCTGTTCCTCCAATTTCCGGTGTTGCTCACTCTGGCAATGGAGGAGACCCAGGACAGAGAGGTCGGATTGGGAATGGGAGGGGGAGTTGAAGTGCTGAGCCACCGGGAGTTCAGGTAGGTTATTGCGGACTGAGCGGAGGTGTTCGGCGAAACGATCGCCCAACCTCCGCTTAGTCTCACCGATGTAAATCAGCTGACATCTAGAGCAGCGGATGCAGTAGATGAGGTTGGAGGAGATACAGGTGAACCTTTGTCGCACCTGGAACGACTGCTTGGGTCCTTGAATGGAGTCGAGGGGGGAGGTGAAGGGACAGGTGTTGCATTTCTTGCGGTTGCAACGGAAAGTGCCTGGGGAGGGGGTGGTACGGAAGGGAAGGGAAGTATTGACAAGGGAGTTGCGGAGGGAGCGGTCTTTGCAGAAGGCAGACATGGGGGGAGATGGGAAGATGTGGCGAGTGGTGGGGTCACGTTGGAGGTGGCGGAAATGGCGGAGGATTATGTGTTGTATTTTCCGGCTGGTGGGGTGAAAGGTGAGGACTAGGGGGACTCTGCCCTTGTTGCGAGTGCGGGGATGGGGCAGTGTTGCGGGGTATGGAAGAGACCCTGGTGCGAGCTCATGTATGGTGGAGGAGGGGAATCCCCGTTCCCTGAAGAGCGAGGACATTAGCGATGCCCTGGTGTGGAACGTCTCATCCTGGGAACAGATGCGGCGTAGGCAGAGGAATTGGGAGTAGGGGATGGAGTCTTTACTGGGGGCAGGGTGGGGAGACGTGTAGTCCAGATAGCCATGTGAGTCAGTTGGTTTGTAGTGTATGTCGGTCAGAAGTCTTCCCACCCTGCCCCCTGTAAAGACTCCATCCCCTACTCCCAATTCCTCTGCCTACGCCGCATGTGTTCCCAGGATGAGACGTTCCACACCAGGGTATCGGAAATGTCCTCGCTCTTCAGGGAACGGGGATTCCCCTCCTCCACCATACATGAGGCTAACACCAGGGTCTCTTCCATATCCCGCAACACTGCTTTCTCACCCCATCCCCGCACTCGCAACAAGGGCCTTAACAAGTCTCAGCCCTTTTGTACGGTATAAACATTTCAAAATGGAGACATTTACTAATGCTTTGCATCTAATTTCAACAGAATGCTATATGGCAAGCATAGATCTCCAAGATGCATATTACTCTGTGGCCGTGCATGTGAATGACCGTACATATTTGAAATTTATCTGGATGAGTCAATTGTGGCAATTCAAAGCATTGCTTATGGGTTAACCTCAGCCCCTAGATTGTTTACAAAATTGCTAAAACCAATTTTAGCATTGTTAAGAGCCCAGGGCCATTTGGTAATGGCTTATTTGGATGACATTTTAATTGTGGGAGACACTGAAGCCACAACAAAAGCATTAGTTTTAGAAGTCAAACAAACATTTCAAAATCTGGGCTTTCTTATCCATCCAGATAAATCTAGACTGTCACCTAATAAAACAATTGATTACTTTGGGTTCACTATTAATTCAGAGCACATGACAGTGACCTTACCAAAGGACAAAAAGCTGCAGTTAATTGAAGGTTGTAACAAACTAATTTCAGGTCAAAAACCATCAATTAGGCAAGTGGCAAGCCTACTTGGCAAACTATTTGCTTCTTTTCCAGCTGTTCAGTTTGGTCCACTGCATTACCAACAACTGCAGCGAGCAAAGGTCCAAGCATTAAAAAGACATTCCGGGCATTTTGATAGACCCATGCAACTGCCAAAAACAGCAATTGATGATATACAATGGTGGATTAAGAATGTTCATTATTCTTACAGAAAAATTCTGGTTGAATCACCAGCTATCATTCTACAAACTGATGCAAGCGCACTAGGTTGGGGAGCTGCTCAAGTCAAGTCAAGTCAAGTCAATTAGCCTTTATTGTCATTCAGACCTTGCGGTCTGAACGAAATGTTGTTGCCTTGCAGTCCTACATATAGTAAAAATGACAAAAACACACAATAAACACAAATTAACATCCACCACAGTGAGTTCACCAGGCACCTCCTCACTGTGATGGAAGGCAAAAATCTTAAGTCTTTATCTCTTCCCTTTTCCTTCTTATTCTCCCTCTGCGCCGAGGCGATCCAGGCTTCAGATGTTATGACCCCGCCGGGCGATGGTAAGTAATGTCAGTCCCGCGGCTGAATCCGAGCTCCGCGAACGGGCCGGTTCAACTCCGCGGCCCAGGGTGGTCGAAGTTGCCGAAGCTGTGGCCCCCCAGTCCAGCGGACGCAGCTGTTGTCGCTGCCCCAGCTCCAAGGCCGCGTCGCCTCTGCTGTCGGAACACCACAGCTCCGGAGTCGGACCGCTGCCGCTGGAACGCTGCCCCTGCTGCCTCGGCGCAGGCGGAGACGGAGACGGGGGATACGACAAGAGAAGTCGCATCCCCCCGAAGGAAGAGCCCAAAAACATGTCCCCCCCCCCCCACACACACATACACAACCTAATAAACCAAAAATTAACTGAAACAGGACAAAAGAACAACAAAAAAAAGAAAAAAAACAGACGGACTGCAGGCGAACCGCAGCTGCTAAGGCAGCGCCGCAATCTTGCTGATACCATCTCAAGCTGTGGAGGTAGATGGAGTGCGCAGGAAGAACCTTTGCTCGAGGCACATGGCATTAACTATCTTGAATTATTAAGTACATTTCATGGGCTTAAAGCTCTTTGCGCTAAGATGCAAAATTTGCATCTGCAGGCTCGGATTGACAACACCACGGCAGTAGCATATGTCAATCATATGGGTGGAATCAAGTCAGAAGCATGTGACAGATTGGCAAACATGATCTGGCACTGGTGCATTACGAGAAACATTTGGCTTTCTGCAATTTACCTCCCAGGTAAATTCAATATAATTGCAGACAGTAGGTCACGAAAATTTAATGACAATACAGAATGGATGTTAAATCGTGACATTTTCCATATCATTGTTCAAAAATTTGGAAAACCAGAAATTGACTTGTTTGCATCCAGACTGAACCATCAGTTACCTCAATATGTTTCATGGGAACCAGGCCCAGGGGCAACAGGGGTAGGCATTCTCGCTAAATTGGGGTGGAATGTTTTTATATGCATTTCCTCCCTTTTGTCTTATCAGTAGATGTCTACAAAAGATCAAACAAGATAATGCTTCAGGATTATTGGTTGTCCCAGATTGGCCCACATAACCATGGTATCCACTAGTGTTAAAAATGGTGACAGAACCTCTAATGCATATCTCAAGACAAGAAAACCTACTTTTGCACCCTGTAACTGGTGATTTTCATCCTTTGCATGATCGTAATGATTTGTTGATTTGCAGATTCTAAAAAGGCTTTATGTCGGAAGAAGACTATCAAATTGCACTATGGATGTAATTGCATGATCCTGGAGGGATAGTGCCCAGAAGCAGTATGTTTCTCACATTAAGAAATGGGAGGAGTTTTGTGCAAGACAAAACATTTCATACCACACTGCAGACACTTCAGATGTTGTAGAATTTTTGTCAACATTACATTTTGATGTAAATTTAAGTTATAATGCGATCAACACTGCAAGGAGTGCCCGCTCTGCATATTTATGGAGAGCATCTGAACAACAGGTTCTAGGGTCACACCCCTTGGTTTGTAGATACATGAAGGGTATCTTTAATGCTAAACTTCCCAGACCGAGATATACGGAAATCTGGAATGTGAGGGATGTACTCATGTTACTTCGGGATTGGAGTCCCATCTCAAATTTGTCTTTAGACAAAATTACCATGAAAGTAGGCATGTTAATGGCATTAGCTTCAGCACAAAGAGTTACAGACATTACACAAATTACGTATAGACAGAATGGGAATGACAACAGAGGAAATTACATTCTATGTCTATGACTTGCTAAAACAGAGCAGACTAGGAGTCACGGGGTGTAAATTGGTCATTACAGCATATCCTACAGATCCAAGACTTTGTGTAGTGACACATTTGAAACACTACATTGAGGCCACCAAGCACTTTAGAGGTGTAGAACCCGCATTATTTATCAGCCATAAAAAAACACACAAAAAAGTGTCAACACAAACCATTTCCAGATGGCTGAAGCAGGTGCTATTGGATGCAGGAATTGATACTGACAAATTTAAATCTCATTCCACCAGGGCGGCGGCAACATCGGCGGCCAAGGATTTGGACGTTCCAATAGACCATATCCTCACGGTCGCAGGATGGGCAAACGAACGGATGTTTTACAAGTATTACCACAAAGAGATTGCAGACCCTAGTCTATTTGGTGGTACTGTTTTGGATTCAGTATTAAATGTTCCCAGTGATTAAAAGGGGACACAAAATGTTTATGATAAATAAACCATTAACTGATTACATAAATGTTATGGTTGTGTGTTATTGACTGTCTTTCACTCATAGAGTCAATCAAATGCAGTGATACGCCAGAATTGAATCTACGGCCTGAAATCACAGAAGCTTTAAAACCTTCACGTAGTCACTCATGTGACTCCGAAGTAAAATAGTAAGATTAAACGAGAACTTACCAGTTTGAAGTTTGATCTTTATTTTATGAGGAGTTACGTTGAGGGACTACGTGCCCTCCACTCCCACCCTAATCAAGATCAAAGGTAAGTTAAGTTGGTATCACGTAGCTTACTATTATCCTTCGGTATCTATCATCTGTGATTTCACACCGCTGCTTTGAAGATTGACGTATGTGCGCCTGGACGGGCCTTCTTCACGTAGTCTCTCACGTAACTCCTCATAAAATAAAGAGCAAACTTCAAACTGGTAAGTTCTCACTTAATCTTACTATTAAAAAGCAGGACTCTGAGGTTTAGTAATCTCTGGATTACTCCCGGTGCCACATGCTACTCTGTCATTACAGAATGATTTAAACCAATTTTATAGTTTGAAAACAGTTATCGCAAGACAGCCTTGAATTTGTTTCTAAAACTCGGCAATTTCATAATTTTTACAATTCCAAAAAGTGGAGGACATTAGGAAACCAGAACAAATATTTGAATGAGGTCTGTGAACTATCTGGTTGCATCATGTAACTGGATATCAGAAAAAAAACATTGTTATCTGTCTGTCCACATGAAGCGTAAATCAGGACAGCAGCGGTAACACATGATAAGAATAGGAAAATAGAACAGATGATTGCGTGGCGCAGGAGTTGGTGCAAGGGCAGGGATTCAGATTTTTAGACCATTGGGATCTCTTCTCGAGCAGAGATGACCTGTACAAGAGGGACGGACGGGTTGCATCTGAACTGGAGGGAGACCAATACCTTACAAGTGTTACGAGGGTTTAAACTAGAAAGGGAGGAGAATGGGAAACAGAGTAGTAGGTCAGAAATTGGTAGAGTGATGGGAAGATAGAGGTTAGGATCTGTCAGCCTGAAAGGGAGGACAGGCAGAGAGAGGTGAAGGAATATGGTGAAGGTAATGGGCAGAAGTATGCTTATTTCAATGCAAAGGTATTGTTTTGCAGATGAACTTGGAGCCTGGATCAGTGCTTGGGATTCTGATGTTGTGGCCACTGCAGAAACGTGGTTGTGAGAGTGGCCTCAAAGCCCTCCGGTTCTTCCTCGACCAGAGGAGCAACCTGTAGCCAGCCAATGACACTCTCCTCCGCCTAGCGGAGTTGGTCCTCACCCTCAACAACTTTACGTTTGACTCCTCCCATTTCCTCCAAACACAAGGCGTAGCTATGGGCACACGCATGGGCCCCAGCTACGCCTGCCTCTTTGTCGGGTACGTCGAACAATCCTTGTTCAATACGTACCAGGGCCCCATCCCCGACCTTCGTTACATTGACGACTGCTTTGGGGCCACCTCCTACACCCACACACAGCTGACTGACTTCATCCACTTCACCACCAACTTCCATCCGGCACTCCAATACACCTGGACCATTTCCGACACTTCCCTACCATTCCTTGACCTCACCATCTCCATCGCAGGGGACAGACTTCTGACCAACATACACTACAAACCAACTGACTCACATGGCTATCTGGACTACACGTCTTCCCACCCTGCCCCCTGTAAAGACTCCATCCCCTACTCCCAATTCCTCTGCCTACGCCACATCTGTTCCCAGGATGAGACGTTCCACACCAGGGCATCGGAAATGTCCTCGCTCTTCAGGGAACGGGGATTCCCCTCCTCCACCATACATGAGGCTCACACCAGGGTCTCTTCCATACCCCGCAACACTGCTCTCTCTCCCCATCCCCGCACTCGCAACAAGGGCAAAGTCCCCCTAGTCCTCACCTTTCACCCCACCAGCCGGAAAATACAACAAATAATCCTCCGCCATTTCCGCCACCTCCAACGTGACCCCACCACTCGCCACATCTTCCCATCTCCCCCCATGTCTGCCTTCCGCAAAGACCGCTCCCTCCACAACTCCCTTGTCAATTCTTCCCTTCCCTCCACTCAGTCTGCAATAACCGACCTGAACTCCCGGTGGCTCAGCACTTCAACTCCCCCTCCCATTCCCAATCCGACCTCTCTGTCCTGGGTCTCCTCCATCGCCAGAGTGAGCAACACCGGAAATTGGAGGAACAGCACCTCATATTCCACCTGGGTTGCTTGCGTCCGGATGGCATGAACATTGAATTCTCCCAATTTTGCTACCCCTTGCTGTCTCCTCCCCTTCCTTAACCCTCGAGCTGTCTCCTCCCATCCCCCCGCCCTCGGGCTCCTCCTCCACCCTTTTTCCTTCCTTCTCCCCCCCCCCACCCCCCATCAGTCTGAAGAAGGGTTTCGGCCCGAAATGTCAACCATTTCCTTCGCTCCATAGATGCTGCTGCACCCGCTGAGTTTCTCCAGTATTTTTATGTACATTGTGAGAGGGACATGACTGGCAGTTCAGTGTTCCGGCATTTAAATGTTTAAGACATGATGGAGAGGGAAGGAAAATAGGTGGAGGAGTTGCGCTATTAATCAGGGAGACTGTCACAACTGTATTCAGAGGGGACATACTTGAGGGTTCATCCACTGAGGTGATATGGGTAGAACTTAAAAATGAGAAAAGTGCAAGCACTCTAATGGAATCGCGCTATGTCCCCCATTAGCAAGAAAGGGATAAAGGATAAGATATGTGGATAGATTACCAAACAAATGTCAAAGCACATTGCACCAAAGATTCGGGTTCGATCCTGACTGTATTCTTGCTGTCTGTATGAAGTTTGCACGATTTTGCTGAGACCACGTGGATTTCCTCTGGGTGCTCTGGTTTCCTCCCACATACCAAAGATATGTCGGTTCGTGGGTTGATTGGCCTCTGTAAATTACCCCTTGTGTAGGGAGTGGATGCGGAAGTGGAATAACATGGAGCTAGTGTGAACGGGTAATCGATGGTCGGTGTGGACTTGGAGAGCTGCAAATTATAAGTAGTGAGTGCAGCGCAGTAGTATAGTTGCTGCCTTACAGCACCAGAAACCCAGGTTCGATTCTGACTATGGGTGCTGTCTCAACAGAGTTTGTACGTTCTCCCTGTGACCACGTGGGTTTCCTCCCACATTCCAAAGACGTACAGGTTTGTAGGTTAATTGGCCTCTGTAAATTGACCCAAGTGTGTAGCAGACAAAACTGGGATAACATAGAACTAGTTTATGGGTGATTGTTGGTCAGCGCAGACTCGATGGGCCAAAAAGTCTGTTTCCATGCTGTATCTCTAAACTAAACTATTCATGATTGTCTTCGGAGGTGACTTTAACTTGCACAATATTGACTGGAACCTGCTTAGTGCCAAAGGCTTTGTAGACTGGGCAGAATTTCTGTGGTGTTTCCAAAAGGGTTTCCAGAAATAATTTGTGGATAGTCCAACCCGAGAGTGGAATATACTCAACCTTGTGTGCAGGAAGGAACTGCAGTTGCTGGTTTACACTGAAGACAGACACAAAAAATTGGAGTAACTCAGGGGAGCAGACAGCATCGCTGGAGAAAAGTAATAGGTGACATTTCGGCTCTGAAGAAGGATGGTGATCCGAACCATCACCTATTCTTTTTCTCCAGAGATGCTGTCTGTCCCGGAGAGTTACTATAACATTTTGTATCTGTATTGGACCTTGAGTTGGGTAATGAGCTTGGCCAGGAGACTGATGTTACAGTGAAAGAGCATTTTGGGGATAGCGATCACAACCCAAAAGTTTTAGGATCATTTTGAATAGAGAGAAGGCTGTGGGAAAGTATTACAATGTTGTTAGGCAGGAGATCAGGAGGATACATGAGGAGTAGTTGTTACTTGGCAATTCCACATCTGATACATGTGAGGGTCATTTGAAGGCCAATTGATCGAATTTCAGGACTGGCATGTTCCAGTAAGGAGGAGGGGATAGGGTGGGATAAGTAAGGAGACCTGGGATGACCAAAGAGGTTATTAAATTTGGTCAAAAGAAAAAAGAAGTACAGGCAAGGTTTAAGAGGATGGGGGGCTTTTAGGAATATAGAGAAAAGAGGAAAGAACTGAAGCAGGCAATTAGAAGTGTCAAAAGGGGGCACAAAATGGATTTGGTGAGTCGGATTTAAAAAAATCCCAAATCTTTTCATACTTACATTAAAAACAAGAGGGCAACGAGGTAGAACATAGGACCACTCATAGATAAAGGAGAGAATTTGTACTTGGTGTCAGGGGATGTAGGCGAGGTGCTAAACAAGTACTTAGCATGTGTTTTCACCGAGGAGGACATGGAGGACAGTGTGATTAGTGTGGAGTACACTAATATGTAAGGGCAATTTGAGATTAAGGAGAAGGATGTTTTTGGGGCTCTTGAAGAGCATTAAGGTGGATATATCCCCAGGAAGTGAAGGGACCTATCCCAGGTAAATGAGAGACGAGAGAGGAGATTGCATGAGCCTTGGCAAACATCTTTGCGTTTTCTCTAGACACAAGCAAGAATGGAGAGTAGCTAACGTTCTTTCTTTTTTTCAGAAGGGAAGTAAATACAATCCAGGGAATTATAGGCCAGTGCGCATCACATCAGTGTTATGGAAGCTGTTGAACAGGATTATTTGGGATAGGGTTTACTCCTATGGATAAGGGAAATGGTCTATTTATTAGCGTGGCTTTCTGTACAGCAGGTCATATCTTACTAACATGATTGAGTATTTTGAGGAGGTGATGAAGGTGATCGATGAGGGTAGTATTCAGTATTCAGTATTCAGTATTTATTTAATATCATTTTCACTGAGTACTTGCATACACAGAGGAAACGAAAAAACGTTACTCGATCAGTTTCCATTCAGTGTAGTTAATTTTTTTTTAAAAAAGGATAAATACAAAGGGCTTTAAAAACAAATTAAAATTACCATGTCTAAAAACAAAAAAATAGGCCTAAAATTTACAATAGAATAAAAACAGACATTCCGACCAAAAGTGGCTTTACTTTGACAGGTGCCTAGACAGGTACCTAGTGCCAAAGTATGGACGAGGTTGAATGTGTTTGTGAACAATATTTGGGGAGGGGACAAAGTCCATTCATCAGTCTTATTGCCTGTGGGAAGAAGCTGTGGAGCATCCTGCTGGTTTTGCAGCTGATGCTCCTGTAGCTCTTCCCAGATGGCAGAATAGAGAAGATGTGGTGTGATGGATGATAGGGGTCCTGGATGATGGAGATGGCTCTACTGATGCTCCGTTTCTTGTATATCTCCAACAGGAAAGGGAGTGGGGCACCAATGATCCTGCTGGCTGTCTTCACTATCCTGTGGAGTTGATATTGTTCGTGAGCCTTGCAGCTCCCACACCAGGAAGTGATGCCGTAGGTCAGTATGCTTTCAATGGTGCCCCTGTAGAAGGTCCTTAGATGAGCAGTAGGGAGACCTGCTTTCCTTAGTCTCCGGAGGGGGTGGAGCCGCTGCTGAGCTCTTTTGATCACTGCTGTGGTGTTGGTCGTAGACAGCAGCTCCATCAATATGCAGCGGAGTGTGATGTTGTTTTCCAACCCTCCTGAAATCACTCACCATTCCCTTCGTTTTTTCCACATTGAGAGTGAGGTTGTGAGATCTGCGGCATAGGTATTCTTGCGATCGAGATGCAATAGTGCGAGGTTGAGTGTTGTAGAGACTGCGTCCTCTGTGGACCGGTTGGCTCTGTAAGCGAACTGCAGTGGGTCCAGGTCGGCAGGGAGACAGTTTTTAATGCTCTGCATAATGTGCCGCTCAAAACACTTCATTAGTATGGGTGTGAGAGCCACTGGACGAAAGTCATTGAGACAGGCTGGGTTGGGCTTCTTCGGGACAGGAACGATGGTGGCACTTTTAAGACAGTTGGGCACTACTGCGTGGCTGAGTGAGACGTTAAAAATGTCTGTAAAGACATCTTTTAGTTGCTCGCACAATCTCTTAAAACGCATCCAGGGATGTTATCCGGCCCTGCAGCTTTGCGTGGATTGATGCTGGCAAAGGCCTTTTTAACTCCGGCTGTGGACAGCCTGAGTGACTGGTCGCTGGGTGTTGGCAGGAGTGCTTGTATCTGGGTGGTATTTTTAACCTCAAACTGTGCGTAAAACTCGTTCAGTTCATCTGGTAGAGAGGGGTCGTTTTGGCATATCCACAGCGGGAATATATAGTCAGTGATGGTATGAAATCCCTGCCACAAGCGACGTGTGGCTTTGTCATTTGTGAAGTGGCTATTAAGTTTTTGTACATACCGCCTCTTCGCTTCCCTGATCCCCCGGGATAGGTTACTCCATGCCAGTTTGTATGCTGCGTTGTCCCCAGATTTGAATGCAGCATTCCGGACTCTCAGTAGAGAACAAACTTCCCCAGTTAGCCAAGGTTTCTGATTGGCACGCCTCTTGACGGTTTTAACCACAGTCACATCATCAATGGATTTATTAATGTATGCGATGACAGACTCTGTATATTCTTGGAGGTCAATGCCACTGTCACATGTTGCTGCCTCTCTGAAAATGGTCCACTGTGTGGTTTCAAAACAGTCTTGCAGTGCTGTGGTAGCTCCCTGTGGCCATATTCTGACTTCTTTGACCATTGGCCTGTCCTGGTTCACCCAAGGTCTGTATACAGGTGTGAGCATAACCGCCAGATGGTCAGAGTTGCTGATGTGGGGGAGGGGGTCTGCTCTATATGAATCCTTGATGTTTGTGTACACCAGGTCTAGTGTGTTCTTTCCTCTGGTTGCAATATTCACATGCTGGTAGAATTTAGGCAGAACAGATGTTAGACTTGCCTTGTTGAAATCTCCAGCTGCCATGAAGAAAGCCTCGGGATGTTCCCTCTGCTGCTCACTGATGTTGTTGTAGAGCTCTGTCATAGCATCCTTCACGTCCACTCTCGGTGGTACATAGGCGGCCGTTATGAAGACTGCCGTTAGCTCCCTCGGTAAGTAGAAGAGTCGGAATTTCACAATCATTAGCTGTACGTGGGGTGAGCAGTAAGTGGGAACCACCACGGCATTCCGGCACCACGATCTGTTAACGTACACAGCCAGGCCGCCTCCCCTTGACTTACCAGCTAGCGAAGCTAGGGTGGTGGATGTCATCTACATGAATTTAGGTAACGCCTTGTATAAAGTATCCTATGGTAGGCTTATCCAGAAGATTAAGATGCATGAGATTAGTAGCTTGGTCATAGTGATTCATGACTTGCTTACTGATAGAAGACAGAATGCTGTGGCGGAAGGGCAATATTCAGATTGGAGGTCTATTGCCAGCAGAGTCCCACAGGAATAGGTGCTAGGACCTCTGCTGTTTGTGGTATGTATAAATTACTTGACATAAATGTAGACGTTGGTAAGTACACAGATGACACCAAGATTGCTGAGGTCACCGACTGTGCAGAAGGATGCCGAAGTATACAGCGGGATATAGATTTACTACAGAAATGGGTGAACAAATGGCAGGTGGAGTTTAATCCAAGCAAGTGTGAGGTGTGGCACTTTGATAAGTTGAATATAAGGGTAAAATATACTATTAATTGGAGGACCGTTAACAGCCTTGATATACAGAGGAATCCTAGTGTCCAAGTCCAGAGCTCCCTCAAAGTAGCAACACAAGTAGATAGTGGTGAAAAATGCATACAATATGCTTGCCTTCATAGATAAGACATTGTGTATAAGAGTCAGGATGCCATGATGCAGTTTCATAGACTTTGGCTAGGCCACATTTGGAATATTGCATGCAATTCTGGTTACCCCATTACAGGAAGGGTCTGGAAGCTTTGGAAGTTGACTAGAATGATGCCTGGATTAGGCTGTATTGGCTCCAGGGAGAGGTTGGACTGATTTGCATTGTTTACTCTGAAAAAATGGCGGATGCGGGGAAACCTGATTAAAGTATATAATATTATGAGACAGAATCTTTTTTCACAGGACTGAAGAATCAAATGCAAAAGAGTATGCGCATGGCAAGTTTTTTTTTTACACAGAGATTGGTGAGTGCTTGGGACGCACTGCCAGGAGTGGTGGTAGAGGCAGATACGATTGTGTCATTTCAGAGACTTTTGGATACACATAAGCATTTGCAGAGAATGGTGAATATGCACCATGTGTTTTTTTTACAAGAGATTTTGTGAGTGCTTGGGACGCACTCGCCAGCAGTGGTGGTAGAGGCGCATATCGATTGTGTCAATTTCAGAGACTTTCGGATACACATAAGGCATTTGCAGAGAATGGGAAATTATGCATATGCAAAGGCAGCAGATAAGAGACGGCACTATGTTCAGCAAAGACATTGTGGATTGAAGGGTCTGTTCCTGTTTTGAACTGTACTATGTTCTATTTATATCATTCTTTGTTTGTAGAACCTATAACATGGAAACTGCTTGTCAACGTGGAATGGAAGAGCAAAATCAAAAGCTAAGAGCTTTAAATTCAATTTAAATTCAATTTAATAAGGCTCCACATTTCCCATCTTGCCAGCGCTCGCTTGCACAATCCCTGCAAGAATGGAAACTAATATTCAGACTGATGATTCTGTCAGAACACCACATTTTTCACATTCAACTTCTTGGGCACATGGGTTAACAGAGAACAAGTAGGACACGTACCTTGAGCCAGACTTATTGAATGCAACATTTGTCAGTGGCAGTATGTGCGCCCGAAGTACCTAGATATGAAACAAAGAGAAATAATACTGAAAATGAGTTATACCCTTACAGGAAAGCTTATTTAATCAAATAAATTTTGAAGGAGGCTGATTGACCACCATCAGAAAGATGGCATATTAAAAACTCTTATTTGCTAATTGGGATGGAGCATCTATGTTCTGACTTTTAACTACACCTTTGTGTGTAGTCCGAGTGTTTCCTATTGATAGAACGATCAATATTGTAACGGAACAGGTACTTTGCTCATCTTGCACCACTCTTAACATTGAGTGAAGGGTTAATGTTTAGAATCATGGAGTCATACAGCACAGAAACAGACCCTTTGGCCAAACTTGCCTGTGCTGAACAAGATGACCCATCTATGCTAGTTCCACCTGCCCTCTTTGGCCTATATGCCTCTAAACTATTCCGTACATGCACCATCCAAAAACCTTTTGAATGTTGTTATAGTATTTGCCTCAACTATCTCCTCTGACAGTTCCTTCCATATACCCACCATCTTCTGTGTGAAAAAGATACCCCTCAGGTTCCTATTAAATCTTTCTCTTCTCACTTTAAACCCATGTCCTCTGGTTCTTGATTCTCCTATTCTAGTTAAAAGACTCCGTGCATTCACCCATTGTTTCCCCCTCATGATATTATACACCTCCATAAGATCACCTCTCAGCTTTTTGCACTATAAGAAATAACCGTCCCAACCTCTCCCTTTACCTCAATCTGTCAAGTCCTGGCAACATCTTCGTAAATCATCTCTGCTCTCTTTCCAGCTTAACAACATCCTTCCCTGGGCAGAGTGAACAAATGAACACATACTCCAAATGGAACCTCACCAACATCTTGCACAACTGCAACATAACATGGATATTACATATGGACTATGAGGGGGAGAACTGGATATTTTTGGTGCCTTCCCTCACAGTGAATTCTGCTGTGGGGGGACGTTTCATGTTGATTTCTATAGTGTACTGCTTCTGTGTCTTTTTTTCTTTTTCTCTTTTTTTCTCTCTTTTTTTGATTTGTATGGATTTATTGCATTGATCTGTTCAATTAATTTAATCAATCTCTGTAAAGCACTTTGGTTCAAATACTGGTTTTGGTGAAAAGTGCTATATAAATAAACATTATTATTATTATTATTAACATCCCAACTTTGGTACTCCGTACCCTGATTGATGAAGACCAATGTACCAAAAGCTTTCTTGACCACTCGATCCACCAGAGATGCCACTTTCAGGAAACCATGTACATGCACTCCTAGATCCCGCTTGTCTACAACATTCCCCAGGACACAGCCATTCACTGTGAAGGCCCAGTCTTGATTTAACTTCCCAAAATGCAACATCTCGCACTTAACTGCATTAAACTCCATTAACCTTTCCTCAGCCCATTTGTCCAACTGATCAAGATCCCGCTGTAATTTTTGACAGCTACCTTCGCTACATACAATACTACCCACCTCAGTGACATCTGCAAACTTACCTACATGCCGTGTACATTCTCATCCAAATTATTGATATCGTTATCCAAATCATTGATATCAACCACAAACACCAATGTGATTGACGGTGACTTGGCCGTGTGGATTCAGAACTGGCTTACTGATAGGAGACAGAAGAAGGTTGTAGTGGGAGGGCGGTATTATGGCTGTAGGTCTGTCAACATTGTCTGGGACCTCTGCTGCTTGTATGTATGTGTGTATAGGCAATGACAATATATAGTCATTTATATATGCATATGACTTGGATATTATGTAGGCACGTTGGATAGTAAGATGGGATGTGGATTAGCTACAGAAATGGGTGGAGAAATGGCATATGAAGTTTAATCCGACCAAGTATGAGGTATTGCCCTTGTGAGGTCAAATGTAAGAGGAAAGTATACACTTAACATCAGAATCCTTAATAGCATTAATGCAAGAAGGATCTTTGGGTCCAACTCTGTAGTTCCACAAAAGTGGCATCACAAGTAGTAAAGAAGGTATATGATATGCCTGCTTTCATTTTTCGGAGCCAAGAGTTAGGAAATCATGATGCAGATTTATTGGACTTTAGTTAGGTCACATTTGGAGTATAGTATACAGTCTGTTTGTCCCATTATAGGAAGGATGTTGAGGCTTTGGAGAGGTTGAAGCAGAGGTTTACTGGAATGTTGCCTGGATTAGAGGGTTATAAGGTATAAGGAGAGACATAAAAAGCTGGCGTAACTCAGCGGGTCAGACAGCATCTATGGCAAAAAGGAATAGGTGACGTTTCGGGTCGAGACCCTTCTTCTGACTGAGTCCGTGGAAAGGGATTCGAGAGATATAGACAGTTATATAGAGAGATATAGAACAAGTGAATGAAAGATATGCAAATGTAATGAAGATAAAGGAGAGGTTGGATAAACTTGGATTGCTTTCCCTGGAGCATCAGAGGCTGAGGGGCTTATGGAAGTAAATACAATTATGAGGCAGAGATAGAGTAAAAAGTATTTTTCCAAAGGTGGCGATGATATAGGAATAGTTTAAATGAGGTGCGGGGTAAGTTCTTCTTTTCCACAGGGAGTGGTGGGTGCCTGGAACCTGCTGCTGGGTTTGCTGATGGAGGCCAATACAATAACACTGGTTAAGAGGCTTTTAGGTTGCCACATTTAAATACAGAGATATGGATCATGTGCAGGCAGATGAGATGAGTTTATTTTGGCATTATGTTTGGCAGAGACGTTGATGGCTGAAGGGCCTGTTCCTGTGTTGTACCGTATTATGTTCTCTGTTCTCAATAGAAATCACTCTAACATCAAAATCAAAATGATGGCTGCCAGTTGCAAATTTTAAATTAGAAGGCTGTTTGAAATGGAACCAAGTTATGGAAAAAGGGAGCGCTAAGAATATACCATCCTCTTATTCAGTTGCAATCCGGTCACAATCACTAGTCAAGCATTCTCTCTACAGGAATTGAAATGAGCAGGGTTGAGTGAGAGTGGATTCTGTAACGTGATCTAGCAGAAATCCCTCCAAAAAGATTGCTGTGGTGCTTCTGATCATATCCCATTTTTTCCCAAAGTAACAGAAATGTGTTAAAGTAAAACTGTAGATTTATTTATTGTGTCTGTCATGGTCAAATAACTATCCAGGTATGGTGGATGAGAAATATATATGTGAGCATGTCAGGCTTGGAATAGGGCTGAATGTTGAAGAGTTAATGAATGCTTGGTTCATGTCTGATTGCTAAGTGAGTGAAGGAACAGCAAGCTATGCAAGATCAGTGGTGCAATTTATGAGTTATGCAATTTCTGAATGCATTCACAGCTTTAACTACTAACGTGAGTTTGTTGAATGTTTTGTTGGATTCAGATCCCCAGACAATGCAGGAAATTTTCAAATCCTTTGGTAATCCTCTCCCGGTGAGCAGTGGGCCAGGACACTACAAACAAGTAGCGGGGCTGCGACACTCCTAGTGAACAGCGGCCCTATCTGAAGCAGCTGCTCCTCAAGTTTTGGCTGCACTTTAGCCCTGATCCTGATCTTTGCTCACCCAGTACGGAAGGGGGAAGGGTCGGGAGAGGGGGCCCCCCTCTCCTGATTTTGCTCCTGGGTCTTGCCAAGATGACCATTCGCGGGTCTAGGCAGCGGGCGGTCGAGGGTTCTGTCCGAGCTGACTGCCTGGGCCTCTTCCGGGCCCACGTCCGTACCCGGAGGTCCCTGGAGAGGGAGTACGCGGTGTCCAAGGGGAACTTTGGGGGCTTCCGTGAACGTTGGTTGTCACGGGATGTCGAGTGTATTGTAGATAAAGTTGACAATATTTTAATCTGATAACTGATTGACTGTAAACTGCCAATGGCTGTCTTGATTTTGATACTACTCTGTATTTGTGCTTATTTGAATAAAAGCTGTTTGTATTAAAAAAAGTTTTAAAAAGTGAACACTCCAGACGAACAGGTGCGACTCTCCCACCATGTTTGTGCGACGGAGGAGGACTCGCCCCATGAGCGCCACGGCCTGCAGAGTGAGCAGTTGAGGCGAGGTGGTCGGGTTGGATCCCCGAGGTCGAGTCGGGCCGAGGATGCCAGAACTCGTGCGGATGAGGTCGCATCAGAGCCTGAGGTCAGGCTGAGCACAAGGGGTCAGGCTGCGTCTCTGAGAACAAAGGGGGACCCAGCATAGTTGGGGGTGGGGGGTGGGGGGGGGGGTGCCGAGAATTAAGGGGGACCCGGTGGCGGGATGAGGAAGCGATGAGCCTTTTTTGTAACTTTGTCGCCGCCTTTGCGATGATTCTTTCGTGTACTTTGTACGCAAAAACAATTAATGTCACTGTACCTAGCTAGGTACAAGTGACAATAAAGTATCAGCATCATCAAAATATTCTATCATTTAGAAACCAGATCAGAACTAAACTAGGGAACAAAGAAAGTGTGAAAGAAAATGATCCCACTTGTCTACTTATCTGAAGGCACGAATTAGCTTAATCATTAATATTAACAGTGCACCAGGGAATAAGCAGCAGTTGCCATTATAACACATTTCTACATTAGATCAGTGTCAACAATCCTTAAAACTAATTTGTTCTAATGATCAATTTAGTTTGTGGCATGAAAGAACATTTACCTGGGGAAATCTCTTACCTTGAAAAGATAGAAATTGTGATCATCCTGTTGACCGAGCTTTTCCTGAAGCCTTTGCACCAGAAGCTTCACCTGCTCTGTGCGGGACGCAGTGATGAGTGGTTCAATCCTCTGGATTTCATCAACTACAGCATCTATGTCTGCACTGGAACAAATGCGTGCAATTCAAAGAAAGTGAATTTCAATAGATCTCAATATCACAAGAGCCAATAAATAATAAAAGAGCAAATTAAAGTACAACAATAAAAATGAAGCACAAAGATAAAAGAGGGCACAACAGACAGTAGATGCAAGAATCTCGAGCAAAAAAAACTGCTGGTGGAACTCAGCATCTGTGGGGGGAAACGGACACTCAATGTTTTGGTGTTTAAGAAGGAACTGCAGATGCTGGAAAATCGAAGGTAGACAATTGGGTCGGGTTGGTTTTGTACATGGGAGATCGTGCATTACAATTCTCATTGAGTTTTTCGAAGAAGTAAACAAAAAGGTTAATGAGGGCAAAGCCGTAAACGTTGTCTACATGGACTTTAGGAAAGCATTCAATAAGGTTCCACGATATAGGATGCTCTGGAAGGTTACATCTCATGGGAACCCGGGAGAAGTAGTCGACTGGATAAATAATTGGCTTCATGAAAGGAAAGAGAGGGTGATGATGCAAGGTTGTTCCTTGGACTGGTGTCCTGTAACTGGTGGTGTGCCTCAGGGATCGGCGCTGGGGCCATTACTGTTTGTGGCTTATATCAACAATTTGGATGAGAATGTATAAGGCATGATAAGTATGTTTTCAGATGACACTAAGGTGGGTGGTATCATAGATAATGAAGATGGCTGTCAATAATTACAGCAGGATCTAGATCTATGAATTGCAGGACTCTGGGGAGTGGCAGAAAGCATAGGAGTGCAGGTACATAGTTCCTTGAAAATACGGTCACAGGTAGAAAGGGTGGTCAGGAAAGGTTTTTGGAACATTGCCCTTCATTAGTCAATATAGAATGTAGGATGTTATGCTATATATTTGTTCATTTGGAGTAATGCGTTAGATTTTGGCCACCTTCTTATAGGAAGGATGGTGTTACGCTAAAAGAATTCAGATCGAATTTACAAAAATGTTGCCAGGGCTTGAGGGCCTGAGCTAAACAATACAATACAATACAATACAATACAAAGCACTTTATTAGTCCCCGAGGGGCAATTTAAAGGGCGCATTACAGTAGCTTTTTAAAAAGGGACACAATCAACAAACATAAGCAACACACGGAGAGACAAACATTCAAAGCTACCCTCTGCACCGACCGGTCGACCGCACGAGCAGTGACCCGGAAGGCATACTGCAGCCATACATACAAAACGAAAAAGACCCGAGACACAACATAATTTACATAAACATCCATCACATCGCTGTGATGGAAGGCCAAAAAAAAAACTCTCTCCACTGCACTCTCCCCTCCCCGCCCCGATGTCAGAGTCAAAGTCAAAGCCCCCGGCTGGCGATGGCGATTGTCCCGCAGCCATTAAAGCCACGCCGGGTGGTGCAAGGTCGCACACCGGGTCTTGGTGTTAGAGCCCCCGGCGTGCGCTCGCAGAGTCCCGCGGCCATTCCAAGCCGCGCGGGGCGGTGATTAAGGCCCCGCTCCAGGAGCTCTTCAACACCGCAACTCGGGCGGGAGAAGTCGCCGTTGCGGAAGCCCCGAAAAGCGGTCTCCCTCCAGTGACCCGCGGGCTCCCGGTGCCGCCGTCCGCCAGACCCGCAGTTGCAGCCTCCGAATCTCCGGAGGTCGGGCCGCAGCAGCAGCAGTGCTCCACCACCGCTCCACCCACTCTGGACTCGGCCAGCCCCGCGACGGTGAGTAGTCCGCAGCTCCGCAACTGGAGTCCCCGGTCGTTCCTGCCGAAGGCCGCTCCACGTTGCCCAGCCTCAACGACAACGGAGACCCGACAAGAAAAGGTCGGGTCTCCCGTGCAGGGGAAAGATTTTAGAGTTACCACCCCCCACCCCCCCACACACACACACCCCGATAAAAAATAACAAAGAACTACATAGAAACGAGACAAAAATAATAAAAATACAGACGGACTGCAGAGGCCGCTGCTGACAATAGGTGTAGGAGTAGGCCATTCGGCCCTTCGAGCCAGCACCGCCATTCAACGTAATCATGGCTGATCACGTTGGGATGATCATGGCGGATATCAGGAGCTTGCGGGTCCGCGTGGAGTTCGCTTCCCGGAGCTCCCGCAACGCAACTTCTCCAGCCTGTGTCGCGGGGTTAGAACGATCCCGAGCGGGGCCGTACATCGCCCGGCGCGGCTTAATGGCCTCAGGACATTCCAGCGCCCGCCGGGCGCTCCAACTTTGTGACATTTAGACCTGGAGCAGGGCCGTTATTCGCACGGCACGGCCTAAAATGGCCGTGGGACTTATCATCGTTCGCCTGGGGCTTTGACATCGGGAGAAAAATGGAGAACAGGGGAGAGAAAAGACTTTGCCTTCCATCACAGTGAGGAGGAGGTTCACTGTGATGGATGTTTCTGTAAATTGAATTGTGTGTATGTCTGTAGGAAATTGTCTTTGTTTGTATGGCTGTGGAAACGCAGTTTCATTTGAGCCTCAATGAGGTTCAAATGACATGTAATAAATATTGCATTGTATATTGTATCCCCAATCAGTATCCCGTTCCTGCCTTCTCCCCATATCCCCTGACTCCGCTATCCTTAAGAGCCCTGTCTAGCTCTCTCTTGAAAGTATCCAGAGAACCAGCCTCCACCACCCTCTGAGGCAAAGAATTCCACAGACTCACAACTCTCTGTGAGAAAAAGAGTTTCCTCGTCTCCGTTCTAAATGTCTTATCCCTTATTCTTAAACTGTGGCCCCGGGTTCTGGACTCCCCCAGAGGGAGTCCATGGGGAGAGGTTGGGCAGGATAGGAATTCCTTGGAAGACAGGAGGATGGGGGTAATCTTATAGAGGTGTATAAAATTTTGAGAGGAATGGATGATATATAATAGAATCATGAGAGTAAATGCACGGAGTCTTTTGCCCAGAGTAGGGGATTCAAGAACCAGAAGACATTGGTTGCAGGTGAGAGGGGAAAGATTTAATAGGAAACTGAGGGAGGAACTTTTTCACGGAGGTGGGTATATAGAATGAGCTGCCAGAGAAGGTAGTTGTCAAGCACGATAACAAATTTTTTGGGAAATTTGGACAGATATATTTATTGATGGGAAAGGTTTAAAGGGATGTGGACTAAACGCGGGCAGATGTCACTAGTGTAGATGGGGCATCTTGGCTGGCATAGGAAAATTGGGCCGAGTGGCCTGTTTCCATGCTCTATGGCTCTATGAATATGACTATAATACCAAAATGTAATGCACAGAAAGTTATTTAGCATTACTGATTGGAATTTGAAACTACAATCAATATTTGCAGCAAGTAACATAATTGTAGTAGTGCAGATGGAAGAATACAAGGGAGAGACTAGGATATGTTAATTGAGGAAGGGTGATAAGACACTTCTGAGTCATCTGAATTTTTTTTGGTCAGCAGAAATCAAACTTACTCTGGAGTCAAGTCTAGCAGATCAATGGATTTGCTCTTTGTCTCCCCTCCTTTTTCATATTCCAAAATAATTCCTGTTTGAAAATAAAAATAAAAATGTTAACTATCCTCCATATTAAGTAAATAATCTATATATTGTATAATGGATCCACTTCTCCAACCACATACTTTTACCCTGAGTCATCTCAAGAGTTTTGAGATATCGGATACTTTGGAAACAAGATGATAAACACAAAAAGGTGGAGTAATGCAGCGGGGCGGGCAGCATCTCTGGAGAGAAGGAATGGGTGATATTTTGGGTCAAGGCCCTTCTTCTGTCTTGAAACCTCAAATGACATCTGTAGATTCCTCAGCACACCACCTAATTGGTGTGTCAACTTCTCTAAACTCACCAGCGAAGTGGTCCTCCTCATTAAGGTCTCACTGGCCAGCATTGCCACTTCATCTTGGTCTCAGTATACTCTCAGCACAGCCTCATATGGCTAGCAGTGCCCACTCATTGCCTGACCCACTCAATGCAGTTCGGCCACAACTAGCTAGAGTGCTTCACCGTTAACCCAGCCTCACAAATACAGCAGCTGCTGCCACACCTCAGTTTAATCTGCCTGGTATTGATAATCACCCACATCATCATCCAGCAAGCGATGCTTCCTAACCCAGATCTCAGGGCATGGTTGTGCACCCTTAGAGTTGCTGCCTTACAGCTTTTCACTGTACCTCGGTACACATGACAATAATAATCTAAATAAACTCTCACTATGTTTCAACAAGTAGGGGATAGTTGCTCACCCGATCTGACCAAGTACCAAGTAGAGAATAGCCCCTCACCCAGTCACACCAGGGGAACAGTGTCCACTCATCCACTCACACCAGACAGTGTCCCTTCACTCAATGTTCTTCACAATGTCCACTCATCCACCCACACCAGGCAATGCCCTCACACAATGACCCCCACTGTGTCCCCGCACCCACACAGCAGGCAGGCAGGCAGGGGAGCAGTCTTACACCCCCACCCCAGCCTGTCCCCGGCCGGCCGGCGGTACCTGGCGGATAGTAACGCAGGAGGAACCGCTTCAGCTTCATCTTGCACCAACTGCGTCCTTCTGTCGCCGTGGCAACGGAACGTCCCCGCGCCTGCGCGGCACTGGCGGGCTGTCGCGGGGTGGCTACTGCGCAGGCGCGGCCCTGGGGGCGGAGCCTCATCTGCTGGTTGCAATGGAGATTGGCACAATGCTGGGATAACTGTGGCTCAGGCAGCATCTCTGTACATGGACACACAGTGCTGGGGTAACCGGCTCAGGCAGCATCTCTGTACATAGACACACAATGCTGGGGTAACTGGTTCAGGCAGCATCTCTGTACATAGACACACAATGCTGAGGTAACTGTGGCTCAGGCAGCATCTCTGTACATGGACACACAATGCTGGGGTAACCGGCTCAGGCAGCATCTCTGTACATAGACACACAATGCTGGGGTAACTGTGGCTCAGGCAGCATCTCTGTACATGGACACACAATGCTGGGGTAACCGGCTCAGGCAGCATCTCTGTACAAGGACACACAGTGCTGGGGTAACCGGCTCAGGCAGCATCTCTGTACATAGACACACAGTGCTGGGGTAACTGGCTCAGGCAGCATCTCTGTACATGGACACACAATGCTGGGGTAACTGTGGCTCAGGCAGCATCTCTGTACATGGACACACAATGCTGGGGTAACTGTGGCTCAGGCAGCATCTCTGTACATGGACACACAGGTCGAGGGTAACTGTGGCTCAGGCAGCATCTCTGTACATAGACACACAGTGCTGGGGTAACCGGCTCAGGCAGCATCTCTACATAGACACACAGTGCTGGGGTAACCGGCTCAGGCAGCATCTCTGTACATGGACACACAGTGCTGGGGTAACTGTGGCTCAGGCAGCATCTCTGTACATGGACACACAGTGCTGGGGTAACTGTGGCTCAGGCAGCATCTCTGTACATGGACACACAGTGCTGGGGTAACTGTGGCTCAGGCAGCATCTCTGTACATGGACACACAGTGCTGGGGTAACTGTGGCTCAAGCAGCATCTCTGTACATGGACACACAGTGCTGGGGTAACTGTGGCTCAGGCAGCATCTCTGTACATAGACACACAGTGCTGGGGTAACTGTGGCTCAGGCAGCATCTCTGTACATAGACACACAGTGCTGGGGTAACCGGCTCAGGCAGCATCTCTGTACATGGACACACAGTGCTGGGGTAACTGTGGCTCAGGCAGCATCTCTGTACATGGACACACAATGCTGGGGTAACCGGCTCAGGCAGCATCTCTGTACATGGACACACAATGCTGGGGGTAACCGGCTCAGTCAGCATCTCTGTACATAAACAGAGACACACTGTTCCGCTGTAACAGGCTCAGGCAGCATCTCTGTACATAGACACACAGTGCTGGGGTAACTGTGGCTCAGGCAGCATCTCTGTACATGGACACACAGTGCTGGGGTAACCGGCTCAGGCAGCATCTCTGTACATAGACACACAGAGATGGGGTAACAGGCTCAGGCAGCATCTCTGTACATAGACACACAGTGAGGGGGAAACCGGCTCAGGCAGCATCTCTGTACATGGACACACAGTGATGGGGGGGTAACCGGCTCAGGCAGCATCTCTGTACATAGACACACAGTGCTGGGGTAACCGGCTCAGGCAGCATCTCTGTACATAGACAAGGACACACAATTCTGGGGTAACCGGCTCAGGCAGCATCTCTGTACATAGACACACAGTGATGGGGTAACCGGCTCAGGCAGCATCTCTGTACATAGACACACAGTGATGGGGTAACCGGCTCAGGCAGCATCTCTACATGGACACACAGTGCTGGGGTAACTGTGGCTCAGGCAGCATCTCTGTACATGGACACACAGTGCTGGGGTAACCGGCTCAGGCAGCATCTCTGTACATAGACACACAGTGCTGGGGTAACTGTGGCTCAGGCAGCATCTCTGTACATAGACACACAGTGTTGGGGTAACTGTGGCTCAGGCAGCATCTCTGTACATGGACACACAGTGCTGGGGTAACCGGCTCAGGCAGCATCTCTACATAGACACACAGTGCTGGGATAACAGCGGCTCAGGCAGCATCTCTGTACATAGACACACAGTGCTGGGGTAACTGTGGCTCAGGCAGCATCTCTGTACACGGACACACAATGATGGGGTAACAACGACTCAGGCAGCATCTCTGTACATAGACACACAGTGCTGGGGGTAACTGTGGCTCAGGCAGCATCTCTGTACATAGACACACAATGCTGGGGTAACTGGCTCAGGCAGCATCTCTGTACATAGACACACAATGATGGGGTAACAACGACTCAGGCAGCATCTCTGTACATAGACACACAGTGCTAGGGTAACTGTGGCTCAGGCAGCATCTCTGTATATAGACACACAGTGCTGGGGTAACTGTGGCTCAGGCAGCATCTCTGTACAAGGACATAGACACACAATGCTGAGGTAACCGGCTCAGGCAGCATCTCTGCAGAGAAGGAATGAGTCGAGACCCTTCCTCAGACTGAGAGTGGGGGGGGGGGGGGGGGGGGGGGGTTACTCAGTCTGAAGAAGGTTCTTGAACCTAAACATCGCCCATTTCTTCTCTCCGGAGATGCAGCTTGTTCCGCTGAGTTACTCCAGCATTTTGTGCCTATCTCCGATATGAATATTGATTTCTCCAATTTCAAGTAACCCTTGCTCTATCCACCCCTTCCCCACCCTTGTTCTCTGATTAGTTTCACTGATCTCCTGATTAATTTTACTGATTATATACCTCCTTGTTATGTAAAATTGTTGGGCAATTTTTTTTAATAGTTTTGTAGTATGACGAGCACTGTGTTATTTGTGGTACTTTATCCACATTAAATTCATTAAGGTTCAAGTTATTAATTTTGACCAACGTTGAAGGGGGGGGGGGATGTAAGGTAATTTAAGGGAAGGGGGAGAATTGTAATTAAAGTAAAGGGGGAGATGTGATGTATATGTAAATGCCTGTGCCCCTTTAATATGAAGGGCTTTGCCTCGTGATCGAGAGCAGGTGACCTTGGAGCAGTGTCCCTGGGTGGGGCAGAATAAATCATACTTACAAGATGTCGGACGTGTTCTCCTTTTGCTTGTGCTAGTCACAACAGGGCCTTACGTGGTCTCAAACATTACATGGTGTCAAAGTAAAAAAAAAAAACCTAAAGAAAAGAATGGCAGGACTCAAGCCACCGGGACCACTCTCCATGCAAGGAAACGTGGCCAAGAATTATAAGGACTGGATAAGGGCATTCCAGCTGTACGAGGCGGCAACAGAACTAACAAATAAACCAGATAATATTCGCTGTGCAACATTCCTCCACGTAGCCGGGCCGGCAGCTCAGGAGATTTATGAGACCTTTGAGTTTACCCAGGAGGAAACTGACAAAATACAACCCCTGAAGGATAAGTTTCAGACATACTGTGATCCAAAAAAGAACTTAACTGTCTCAAGATATGTCTTTAATACACGTAATCAGCGGCGAGGGGAGACCTTCTCCAGCTACCTGACTGCAGTGAAGTCTTTAGCCAAAGATTGTGAGTTTGGCATTATCCATGACTCATTGCTACGAGACAGAATTGTCTGCGGCATCACCAGCCAGCCGCTCCGGGAAAAACTACTACAATGCGATGATTTAACACTAGAAAAATGCAGTGACGTGTGTCTGATAGCTGAAGCAGCAGCCGAACAGATGAAGCAGATTGCCCCAACCGCCATCGACACCGAAGAGACAGTTGAGTATGTGAAACGGGACAGCACCAGTCGGCCTTGGGGCCGAGGCAGGGATTCGCGACCCAGACAAACACAGACAGAAATCCGTGATTCTGGTAAGGATACCGTCTGCCGGTCATGCACCCGCGCGCATAAAGGCAACTACTGCCCTGCTCAGTACATGAGATGTTATACCTGCGGAGAGATTGGACATCTTTCCAGATCCCCCGACTGCCCGTTAAATAGAGCGCCCAACAGCCGCCCACGTCCCCGACAATATGATCGGCGAATCAGCCAAAAGGCTGCGGACTGGAGCCGTGACGTCCGCAACGTCGAGTTCCAGATGAACGCCTCACCGCTGCCTGAGCCAGTGGATGACGAGGTTGGTATCTTCTACATTGACGCCGTGACTGATGCTGTGATTGGGTCGACGTGTGAATGGGGACAGATGTGCAGCATCAACAATGTGAACATTGAGTTCAAACTTGACTCTGGAGCTCAAGTGGACATCCTGCCCGAGCACTTGTTCAGAAAGACTGGTCTTGACTTACTGAAGACGAACGTGACACTGAGGTCCTATTCTGGACATACAATGAAGCCCGTGGGGCAGGCAAAAGGGAACGTTAAAGTAGGTAAGAAAGAACACAGGGTTGTCTTTCAAATAGTGAGGGGGAATGTGAAACCCATATTTGGGAAACTAACATGTGAAAAGTTAGGGCTTCTTGTGCGAAAGGAGGCGGTTGATAGCGTGAGTGCGAGCCCATCATACACTGCAAGGATCATTGAGGAAAACCGTGAGATTTTCCAAGGGTTGGGAAGGCTAAAAAGACACGAGTATAACATAGCGCTGCAAGAGAACGTGCAACCTAAGCAAAACCCGCCACGCACTATCCCCTATAAGATCAGAGATAAGGTCAAAGCCGAATTAGAGCGCATGGAAAGCTTGGGAGTCATAAAGCCCGTGAGTGAACCGACAGATTGGGTGAATTCAATGACTGTGGTCAGCAAACCTAATGGTGAAGTTCGCATATGCCTTGACCCACGTGACCTCAATGCGGCCATTCGTAGGGAGCATTTCCCAATGCCGACGTTCGAGAACATTGCAGCCCGCATGCCGAAGGCAGAATGGTTCTCAAAATTTGACGCTACAAGTGGGTACTGGCAGTTCCCACTGAGCGATGACAGCTCGCGTCTGACCACATTTAATACTCCCTTTGGGAGATACCGATACCTCGTGCTTCCATTTGGAATCTCATCCGCAAGTGAGATTTGGCAGCAGGCGATGCAGGAAGAGTTTGGCAATTTACAAGGGGTGGAGATAGTTGTCGACGACATTCTCGTTTGGGGTGTGAACGCAGCACAACATGACGCAAGGGTGAAAGCCCTACTCAAACGGGTGAAAGAATCCGGCCTAAAGCTCAATCCCCGAAAGTCGGTAATGCGCTCAAATGAGATTGAATATGTGGGACATGTCATCTCGCAAGCAGGCATGTCACCAAGCCCATCTCGTGTCAGCAGCATGCTACAAATGCCATACCCGACAAACAAGGCTGAAGTGCAAACGTTCTTGGGGATGGTGACATACATGGCTAAGTTTATTCCGAACCTCTCAGAGATCACCGCCCCACTTAGACAGCTAACAGAAAAGGGAATAGCGTGGCATTTTGAGCAGAAGCACAGACATGCAGTAGACAAGCTGAAATGTCTTCTCACTTCACCACCCATACTCAAATTGTACGATGTGAACGCGCCCGTGTCAATTGCCACAGATGCTTCCAACAGCGGATTTGGAGCGGTCCTGATGCAAGACGAGAGACCTGTTGCATACGCATCACGACGTGTGAACGCGGCCGAGCGCAACTATGCAACTATAGAGAAGGAGCTGTGCTCCATACTGTATGCATGCAGAAAGTTTCATGACTTCATTGTTGGTCAGTGCACAGTAATTCTTACTGACCACAAGCCATTAGTAGGCTTGCTCGCCAAGCCACTACACAAATTAAGCCCCAGACTCCAACGCATGCGAATGCACCTGCTACGGTACGACCTGGAAATACGGTGGAAGCCGGGACGTGAAATGTTTGTCCCCGATGCCCTGAGCCGGCTGCCCAGTGCAAACACACCTGCGGAAGAGTACACCGCACTGCCGAACGTGATACATGCTGTAGAAGCCATCCTACACATGTCAGACGAGCGCCTTGCGCAGTTCAAGGCTGAAACAAAGAAAGATCGAACCCTAACACTGTTGTGCGAGTGTATAAGGAAGGGTTGGCCTAGTAATAGGCGTGATCTGCCCTCGGACTTGACTCCGTTTCATACATACCATGACGAGCTGGTTGAAGTTGACGGATTAGTCTTGAGGGAAAACCGAATCGTAGTCCCCCAAAGCATGCGGAGGCAGATGCTGAACGCGCTACATGAATCACATCTGGGAGTAGTGAAACTGAAACAACGAGCCCGCAATTTATTTGCGTGGCCAGGAATGAACGCACAGATTGAGGACACTGTGGGAAATTGCTCGATATGCCAGGCGACAAGGAAAGCACAACCAAGCGAGCCGCTCCAACCACACTTCATCCCCAGCAGACCTTGGTCTAAGGTCGGCGTAGACATCTTCCATCTGGATGGAGTTGACCATTTGCTTGTAGTGGACTATTACTCCAAGTACCCAGAAATAGCGCAACTGATAGACATGACGTCACATTCGGTGATACGTGAGATGAAGGGCATGTTTGCCCGGAATGGCATTCCTGACTTGGTGATGACTGACAACGCGAGACAATTTGTCTGTGCTGAATTTCATAGGTTCCAGGATGACTGGGAATTTGCCCATGTCACCTCAAGTCCCATATATCCACAGAGCAACGGGCAGATAGAGCGCTGTGTGCAAACTATAAAAGGTATCATGAGGAAAGCCAAACGCAGCGGCCGTGACCCGATGTACGCCATCCTCGAATACCGCAACACCCCACTTGATGGGACAGGCGGCTATGCCCCCTCACAGTTACTGAACAGTAGACTGTTAAGAAGCAAATTGCCATCGCCTCTATCACTCTTACTGCCTCATCATGTCCCTCCCATGGGACCACAACTGGCCATCCGACAAGAAAAACAGGCAGCATACTTCAATGCGAAGGCAAGCGTCGAGCCGCTGCCGCGCCTGGAACAACAACAACAGGTATGGTTTCATGCCAAACCAACTGAGTGGCAACGTGGCCGTATTGCAAGAGAAAACCTGTCCCCTCGGAGCTACGTCATCTCTACACCGAGCGGTACAGAGTTCCGCAGGAACAGGAAGGACATACGACCTGCGCACGAAGCAGCTGAGCCATGCCCTGACAACACGCAGCAGACAAGTGCGAACACTCTCCCACAAGGAGGAACCCCTCACCCAGGAGGAGCTAGTCTCCCAAACTCAAGCGAACTATCACAGGCCGCACCACAAGGGTCTGTGGTGGGGGAATCGGCTCAAAGCGAGCCAAGCCACACTCGCACAGAACAGAAATATGACACAGAACGAGTTGGAAAGACGACTTGCACGAGAAGTGGGCGATTGTCAAAACCCCCAACTCGACTTGTTATGTAAAATTGTTGGGCAATTTTTTTTAATAGTTTTGTAGTATGACGAGCACTGTGTTATTTGTGGTACTTTATCCACATTAAATTCATTAAGGTTCAAGTTATTAATTTTGACCAACGTTGAAGGGGGGGGGATGTAAGGTAATTTAAGGGAAGGGGGAGAATTGTAATTAAAGTAAAGGGGGAGATGTGATGTATATGTAAATGCCTGTGCCCCTTTAATATGAAGGGCTTTGCCTCGTGATCGAGAGCAGGTGACCTTGGAGCAGTGTCCCTGGGTGGGGCAGAATAAATCATACTTACAAGATGTCGGACGTGTTCTCCTTTTGCTTGTGCTAGTCACAACAGGGCCTTACGTGGTCACAAACATTACACATAGAGACACAATGCTGGGGTAACAACGGCTCAGGCAGCATCTCTGTACATAGACACACAGTGCTGGGGTAACCGGCTCAGGCAGCATCTCTGTACATGGACACACAATGCTGGGGTAACAACGGCTCAGGCAGCATCTCTGTACATGGACACACAGTGCTGGGGTAACTGTGGCTCAGGCAGCATCTCTGTATATAGACACACAGTGCTGGGGTAACCGGCTCAGGCAGCATCTCTGCAGAGAAGGAATGAGTCGAGACCCTTCCTCAGACTGAGAGTCGTGGGGGGTGGGGGGGGGCGGTGTTACTCAGTCTGAAGAAGGTTCTTGAACCTAAACATCGCCCATTTCTTCTCTCCAGAGATGCAGCTTGTTCCGCTGAGTTACTCCAGCATTTTGTGCCTATCTCCGATATGAATATTGATTTCTCCAATTTCAAGTAACCCTTGCTCTATCCACCCCTTCCCCACACTTGTTCTCTGATTAGTTTCACTGATCTCCTGATTAATTTTACTGATTATATACCTCCTTGTCACGCTCCCCTCAGCAAACATTGATCCATTCTACATATCCTAGGTCAACATTTTCTTTGATCTGTGTTTGCACCTTACCCTTCCATACCTCTAGACTCCCTCTCCCCTGACTCTCAGTCTGAAGAAGGGTCGCAAACCTAAACATCACCCATTCCTTCTCCCCAGAGATGCTGCCTGGCCTGCTGAGTTACTCCAGCATTTTGTGTCCATCTGGTATGAATATTGATTTCTCTAACTTCAAGTAACCCTTGCTTTCCCTCTGTCACTGTCCCTCCCTAACCCTATCTGTAGGAAGCAACTGCAGATGCTGGTTGTGTTTATCATCCTCCACCCTAGTTCTCTGACTAGTTTCACTGTCCCGATTAATGCTACTGATTGTCACCTTTCCCAGTTAACAATGAACCATTCTACATTTCTTAAGCAATGTCTGCTTTGATCTGTTGTTTTCACATTTGCCCTTCCATATCTCTAGACTCTCTCCCTGACTCTCAGTCTAAAGAACGGTCTTAATCAGATGGAGATGCGGGAGAGGTGTCACAGAACAATTGATTATCTTCTTCTTTATTCTAGTGGGCCCTAGCCTTTGATCCCTCACTAACAGAAATAACCTCTCAATATTCACTCTCTCCAAACACCTTATCATTTTACATACTTCAATCAGATCACCCTGCAGCCTTCTTTAAAGAAGGCAGTCCAAAGCCTATCTAATCTATTCTTATCCTGGTAAATATTCCAGTAAAACATTTCTGGGGCCTTTCTTATTGCATCAAGCTTTTGCTATACTCCAGTTGAGGTTGGACAATATTTAGTAAAGATTCAACATGACATATTTTTATTCTGTATGCCTCTAGTGATAAAGCTCAGAATTGTTTGCCTTGTAAATCTGCTGTGCCACTTTGAATGACGTGTACAGATACTCTGGGTCCCCCTGTTCCTGCATTCCTTTTAGAACAGTATTCTTTATTCTATGTTGGCCCTCCTCAATATTCCTAAGCAAACTCATCAGTTTATATTTCTACACATTAAACTTTCTGATCATATCAGCCAAATCTATCAGCCTATTATATCCTGTTGTATGGTATGTTAAGATAATATCAAGCAGGGGGAGATGTTAAGTCAATTGAAGAACATGAAAGTAGATTGGTCCCGAGCCTGATGGGATTTATCACATGTTAGTGGGAGATTTAACAGAAGCGATTGCAGGGGCCTCAATGGACATGTTTGTGTTCTCCCTCGACACAGCTAAAGGCCAAGAATAAAGGAGAGTAGACAATGTTGTTCCTTTATTTAAGAAAGAAATAGAGTTCATCCATTATATGTTGATGAACATTACATCAATGGTAGGGACGCTATTGGAGAGCATTTTTAGAGATAAAATTTAATTGCAATTGGAAAAGCACGGCAATGTTAAGGATAGTCAAGTGGCTTTGGGTCAGGTGGTTCTGATCGCTGCCTTACAGGAAGAATGTGGAGGCTTTGGTGTATGGGCAGACTTCACCAAGATGTTACCTGGATTACCTGGAGTAAGGAGATGCTGAACTAACTTGGATTGTTTTCTCTGGAACATCAGAGGTTAAGGGATGACCTGAGAGGTTTATTAAAGTATGAGAGGAATTAATAGGTTGGATAGACAGAGTCTTTTAACCAGGATAGAAATGTAGAATACTAGAGAGTATAGTTTTATTCTGAAAGAGGGAATGTTTAAAGGAGGTATGTGGGGGTAAGTGTTTTACACAGAGAGTGGTGGGTCGGTGCCTAGAATGTGCTGCTGGGGACGGGGGGGGGGGGGGGGGGGGGGGGGGGGGGGGGGGGAGGGAGGCAGGGTGGAAGCTGATACAATAGTGGCGTTTTAAGAGGCATTTAGACAGGCATTTGAACAGGCAGGGATTGGAGGAATAAGGATCATGTACAGGTACATGGTTAGTTTAATTTAGTATCATGGTCACCACACATGTTGTGTCCTAAAGATCAACTCCTGTGTTTTACCCTTTTATGTACAATTTGTCACTATTCTCTTTGCAGTTCAGAGAACTGCCAAGTTTTGTGTCATCTGCAAATTTAGAAATTGTGCCAGACAGTATCAAACCTAATTCATTAAGATACATCTATGAAATCAATTGACTCAATCTCTAATGAATGCTATTATTCACTTTCCTCCAGTCACAAAATCAACAATTCACAATGACCCAGTGTTTGTGAATTTGCCAACTTTGCATCCATGCTATGAATGTCCCTTTTATGGTATTTGCTTCAAACTTGATGACATGCCTTTAATGCACTCCCAAACAAAAGCCTACAGGGATGTAATGCTGAGGCTCTTTAAGACACTGGTCAGGCCGCATTTGGAGTATTGTGAGCAATTTTGGTCACATATCTGAGGAGGAATTTACTGACTCTGGGAGGGTCCAGAGGATGTTTACAAGAATGATCCCAGGAATGAGTGGAGTAACATATGATGAGCGTTTGACGGCACTGGGCCCGGATTCGCTGGGGTTTAGAAGAACGATGGAGGACCTCATTGAAACGTATCAAATAATGAAAGGCTTAGATAGAGTGGATGTGAAGAAGATGTTTCCACTAATGGGAGAGTCCAGGACGAGAGGTCATAGCCTCAGAATTATAGGACGTTCCTTTAGGAAGGAGATGTGGCAAAATTTAATTAGTCTGTGAATCTGTGGAATTCTTTGCCACAGATGGTTGTGGAGG